>NW_026999394.1:0-300000 GCF_037126465.1 Ornithodoros turicata
TACACAGTTAAAGGGAGAATCCGCATAAGGTCCCTTCCGAGATTTTCGAATATTCCTCACCTTTAGTCATCAACGACCATGCCTGTAAAATATCTCCTTCGAAAACTGAGTCAAACTTGATAAAAATGATTTTCTTCTATGACGCGCTCGGTGACAGGGTAGTGCGAGCCACGAGCGCTTTTCTGCAAACAACACTGAGCGTGATGTAAGTCGCGAGATATCCCGCGCCGTCCGCCTTGCTTTGCTGTGTGTTTTGGCAGTTTTGACGAAGGAAATTTTCCGTAGCAATTGTGTTCGTTACGTCGCACACTGATCTTACACCCACCAGGATGGCCGGTAAGACATGCTGTATAATCAGTTGTGGCAACAGGTCGGATACAACAACAGACGTAGCATATTTCCAGTTTCCGACGGACAAACAACGTCGTTTGGAGTGGGAAATGGCGCTGCGCAAAATCAAGTGGAGGAAGACCAGCTCGAGAACGATATGTTCTCATCATTTTGAGCCAGGAATGTTCGACACGAAAAGACGGCTCATGCGGGAACTCGGAGTGGCACCTGCGGGAGGCACCGACCGCACGTGCACCTGCAACATGTTTCATGGTACGCGTGCACCCGTGGCACATATACAGGTTGTCCCAGAAAACGTGTCATTGAATTATAATAAAAAACTGCGCCACCTTGAATCATGCGGTCAACAGCATTTGTTCTTATTAGTTTTTGCCACCTCCTAATGTGAATGTCATGTACTCCAAGTTTAATTATGTAAATATTTGCGAACTGAACTCGGAAATTTGCCAAGTAAAGCTCACTTTTTTACCCCGCCAATATGAAGAGCGTGCCGAATACACTCAAATTCATGATAATTCACAGTGATATTCACGAGCTATTCCATCGGAAGAAATAGACGAATATCATGCTTTTCGGAGCACCGGACAATAGCGCGCGATGACTTTTTGAGCGCAATCGCTCGCAGTGCGACGAAAGGAGGTTCCGAAGCCAGCCCACAGAGTGATAGTAGAAAAAGTGACAGTTCCTAAAATTGGGGGAGGGAAAGCACTATCCAAGCGAAAGTCGGACGTGATAAGGCCTGTTCCGACATATAGCGATTTGATATATAGCGCTACAAAATAGGGCGATATTTTCCTCCTCGTAGTGCTCGATAACGCTAAAAATTAGTGCTTGCCGGAGTTGAGCTTCAGTCAACTTTTTCAGCGCTAATATTAGTACTACATTCGTGTTGGCCAATGAGGAGGCCCTTCAGTGGTGACGTCGCGAAAGTCGTGGAGCTGTTTTGCTTCCGCATTTCACGGCATGGCGACCGCATTGGAACCGGCGAGTGTGTCATCCCAAATGTCTGATAATTTTTCTGATTGTCCTTCTTGATAAGGTGTTCAGTCAGTTGATCGAATTTTTCCGTCGCTATCGAACTCTGGAGGCGTCATGCTGGGAGAGACCGGAAACGATAACTTCCACTAAATTATAGCGCTTGCGCCGCTTTGCAAGTGTGAACCGTCCGATAACAGTGAGCGCTGTTTTTGTGTGCTGTTTTGTAGTGCTATATTAGCGCGCAGCTATATGTCGGAACAGGCCTATAAGCCGTGCCTGTTTTATCTCTTTCTGCGATGTCGGGGAGGGCTGGGTTTCCAACCTCCTTTCGTCGGACTGACAAAGATTGCGCTGAAAAATTCATCGTGCGCTATTCTGTGCGACCTCCGTAGAGTATGATGTTCGGCTATTTTTTCCGATGGGATAGCTCCTGAATATCCCTGTCAATTATGATTAATTTGATTAAATTAGACACGCTCTTCACATTGGTGGGGTAAAAGAGTGACCTTCCGGATTTTCCTGCCACACGCTCCGTTTTCCCGCCAATCCCGCGTGCGCCTTTCGCCCCAAGATTGCGCGAAGGGCATGACATACACTCGCCGACGAACACTTCATTGCCTAAAAAGGAGGGAAGACGCAGGTGGAGGAATCACATTCGCCTCCTCTCAGCCGGACACTGCACAGTGGACAAAGACAGCGATTTGACGTTTGGGGGGGTCAGTGGCTGCCTGGAGTCTACAACGCTAAGGCGTCCTCACTCAGCTTCACAAAGAGACAGCACGTTACGAAAATGGTAGGACATATTTTTCTGCTGTTTAGACATACGTATAGAGGAAGACAAATAGATACTGGTGTAGGATTAGCGGGCGTTATGTACACGGTTGGCCGAAATAAAGTTCCTTGTTTGTAATTTAGGTAAAACGAAATAAAGCAGCGTTTGTGGGCGTCGAATTAAATGTTAGGAGACGTATTATGCGCTGAAATTTCACATGGAAAGCGCCACTTCGTCTAATTCGTTCTGAATGAGCCGTAAAAATTTAAAGCCCCCGCTCCTTTAATATTTCCGATGGCCATACCGGCGTTTTTGGAGCCACATCTACCAGGCGACGAGATGCTGAGCGCAGCCTTTCAGACGATTCCGGAGCCAGCAGATGTGTTTTAGCTCTCAGTGAACTCTTCTCATGTGTCGGCCAGTTCTCAGTGTCGTATTTAACGCAATTTTCGGCTTCTTGCCAGGTGGCGGATAGACATCCAAGTGCAGGTATGGCCATTGGAAATGTTAAGGAAGATGAAGAAAACTTCTGTTTTTCTTTTCTTCTTTTCGTCTTACAGGGCGACCCCCCCCCCCCGTCTTCTCTCTTTTTTTTAGTGCCCCCCCCCCCCCCGAGGATCTTCCCTGGATCCGCCCCTGCTTCGCACTTATATTTTCGTCTCATTGTAGCACTCTTGCGCAGTCGTACTTTCTTTTGCCTGTTGTAACGATCTTTAAAATTATTCGGACTAGGTTGTTCGCGGGATCAGTGCAAGTAAAAATTGAATTCAATCATACTGAACCTCACGGTTGCAAAATGCACACAGTTTGTAGTCACTCTATCGTGACAGCAGCAAAAACAAAATACTTTGACAATTTTTCGCAGAGCACAGAGGCAACGCTGTGTTATAGCACCTGAATAGAATATTTATTTCACTTGTTTACGAAATGTTCAAAATATGACGAAACATGACTGCTGAAAAAGCTCGGACTAGTGTGCCACACGGCCGCCGTCGTTATAGCTCCTTTACATAAATTTGTCATGCAAGTCTAAATGTGCCCAACATGTGACATGCTTTCAGATGTCTAACGGTAGACGTCTACTGCCAACATCTCTGCCATGTCTCGTAGACCACCTCTTCTTAGACGTCTAAATAACGGATAACGTTATGGACAGCTTCTAGACGTCTAAGTTTATCGGTATCCCTAAAGCCTCAAGTTAGCCAATTTTTATACGTATACTAGCGCATGTGTTACATAGGTTGTACATGGCATTCATTTCCCGGTATCTAAGTTCCAGGGAAGACCCCGAGTACGTGCTCATCGTAGCGACTGTGTAATCGCTGACAAGGCAAGCTGCGAATGAGTCAGTAGCTTTCACTATCGTTTAGAGTGTGTCAAGGTTGCGAGAGATTATATTTCCACAAACTAGCGGAAGGCCGAAAGCGTCTCTCACGAGAGGTGCGTTATTTCCTTTGCAACCACGCGTTCACAACCACATGTGCACGTAAAATGCAGAAACTAAAACAAAATTCAACGTCGACCGTAAATAAGATGACAAGGTTATGGCCATGAACGAGACAGGGATTCAGATTGTACTGAGCGTAGAAACTGTTGTGTGGTGCATGGATTCGTAGAACACGCAATAACACGTACGGGGGGATGTATTTATTAGAACAAAGGAAAAAAAAAAGAAGGATGAAACAGAGCATGTTTATATTAGACATGAAAAAAAAAAGACGCATGTTGATTGCTACGTATTCCAAGGAGAAGAATTAGAAAGAAACAATGATGGCAAAGTGTAAAATACGAAGCGACGCCGTGCAAAACTATGCGGTAACCTCATAACTGCGGTTTCTCGTTTCCCGTTGTTGTACTCTCAGATGCATTCCCCATTCAAATTAGAAAGAAGAAAGAAAAAATGGGGTTACTTCTAGTTGCCACCTAGGTCTACATGGCGTCTGATAAAGGATGCAAAAAGGAGTGGTAAAATATATTATCACGTATCCAAATTACTACTACCAAAAGGCGTACGCCCCCGCGGCTGACCGAATCAGAAGCGGGAAAAAGTGCTATGCGTTGAAGTTCTCTTTTGAGAGTGAGGTAGCAGCTAGAACTTTGCAACCTTTTAGGCACAACATATAGTGACAACTATATTACCTTCCAAAAAGGTGTAACTGCTCCACCCATTTTTCTAGGAGTGTAGGGAGAAAAATTAACGGTCTCCCTTGCGGTGCAACGAGGGATAACACATCAACTTGGAAGAAAACGCTGGGATAACTTTAAATTCGGAGTTTATGCTTTTCACGTTCGGGTCAAATGTAGGGGCATAACTGCAATGAGTTATCATGTAATGCTAGAGGAGAGGACAACGCCCAGGCGAAAATCTGGACTGGTCCCAGAATGGTTCCAGTTGAATCTGGACTGGTTCCAGTTGAATGTGGATGGTCCCAGCTGGATTCCCAAGTGGGGTGGCTGGTTCCACTTTGGTGACATCAGTGGTACCACTCTGGTCTCAGATGGTTCCAGAAGTTCCAACTGGAGCCTCACAGGTACCATTTTGTTCCCAGAATGGTCACTTGAGACTCCAAGTTGGGCAGCTTCCCAGCTTGCCCCTTTGAGATTTCATCTTGTCCACACTTGCCATATATCCTTCTGGTTTTGTTTGATCTATTACTCTGATCTATTTTAGCATATGCGTGACCTCTTTTTATTGTTGTTTATCCAGGTGCACGAGTCTGCGATGAAATATACTATATCCCTGTAACTCCAATTCGTGCACATATTCTCATCTGAAGGTGCATGAATATCATAACATATTAAGTACCAGAGAAATGTCAAAAAATACATCTCAACAACAACAAAAATTAAACTAAATAACTAGAAGAACGACAATGAAAAAAGAAGAAAAGGTAATTGCAGAGGCTGACGCAATGTGAAGACGCCACGGCGGCTCGGCGAGAGCCGAGAGAGAGAGGAGAGGGCGAGAGGCGAGACTGGCGAGACTGGTAGGTCACAGGTGGCAGTTGGAACGGTTGGAACTTGGACGCGTCGCGGCATGTTGGTTTTGTCTTCCGTTGCCGTCGCAAGGATGGTGTACCTCCCTCCTGTGCAGTATTTGCGTGTGTTTTAGTGCGCTTTGTAAGACATTGCGATGACAGTGGTTTCTGTGCAACACATTGTCGATTTCCTGGAAGAGTTTTGACGCCAAGAAGACGTAAACGGCGTAGGGGCAAGAACGCACTGTGAAACGCCAATCGGACTGCACGTCGCGAATGTTTGCAGGTATGAGTGATGGCCGTGATGTTTTGATTACTATTAACTAGATGTTTCATTTAAGAAACTTAGGACGAACTTGAAGAGAAACAGGATAAGAAGATTCCGAACGTACGGTGGGAAGGGGGTGTATGTCGCTACCTGCATGGAAAACAGGAGTGTCATGTGTCATCTTCGCTGAGAAAATACAAGATGTGAGGTGGCCAACGAACGAAAGCTCCCTGTGGTCCGTGAGTGCATCGGGCAGTCAGGCATATGCTTTGTCTAGACACAGTGAGTGATCAGACTTATACTACGTAGTATGTACATGTAGAGATGTATTGATTATTTCTTTCTGCTCAGTGTATGCTTTAAGCAGAATAAACGGTATTTACTTGAGTAATATGTGCATTTCTACGCATTGTTTTCGTTCATGCATTCAGTGGTCCCAGCTGCTAAGTGGCCGGATCCCGGACCACTTAGCAGAGGGGACCACTGGATCAATTCCACTGGTTCCACTTCAAGTGGGACCATCGTGAAGCTGGTTCCACTTTCAACTGGTCCCAGTCACTAAGTGGTCCCACTCCAGATTTTTGCCTGGGTTGGGATCGGGGCCTAGACGGGTCCCACTGAAGTCCCATCCGTCAAGTGGTCCCACTTCCTGACTGGTTCCAGATCCCAAGCAGTCCCCATCCCAGAGTGGTTCCCTACTGGGACCACCTGGGAGTGGGGACCAGCATGAGACCTGTCTCAAAAACCACTTTGGACTGGTCCCACTCTAGATTTTTGCCTGGGAAGTGTGGACAAGATGAAATCTCAAAGGGGGAAGCTGGGAAGCTGCCCAACTTGGAGTCTCAAGTGACCATTCTGGGAACAAAATGGTACCAGTGAGGCTCCAGCTGGAACTTCTGGAACCATCTGAGCCCAGAATGGAACCCGCTTAAAGCCAGAGTGGGAACTAGTGATGGGCAATCCAGTTCACTTTGGTGAACTCGTTCGTACAGTTCAGTTTGGTTCACTGAACCGTTCAAAAGATTCGTTCTTTCGTTCATCTTTCCGTGACGTCATAACATCATGTGACCGATCTCAACGGCGAACCGGCATCTACTTATGTGCAGGGTTGTAGGTTGTAGACAGTAACTGAGTAAGAGTTCTGTTTTGTGGGCGAGTGTGTTCCATTATGTTCCATGACATTACCGCGTTAAATCTGACAGTCACCTGCCGGCCATATTGGTCATATGTTGCGATAAGCGAATGCATGTTTATGGGACTGTCTTTCGCTGTCATGAAGAAAATAAACAATTCATTCTGCCGCACTGTAATTCTCTCGTAGTTCATATTTTCTTCAGTCCACTTTCTGCTTGCTTCCGCCTCTCGGCTGGGCTTTCTTTGGTCACGCAAATTCACTTTCATAGTTACTTTTTGGTCCCCTTCATAGTAGGTCCATTCTTTTCACCTGCACCCCGGCCCTGAACTAGTTCAAGCAGCGCAACCCTCTCACAATGTTTTCGCCATGGACCTCTCATGTATTTAAGAACTGGTGATGGACCTGCGCAGCACTTTTCTTTCGAAAAGAATGAACTTAGTCTACGGGAAACAGCGAGACTCACTGCGACCTGTTAGTAAGAATCGAAAGCCACCCACGATCGAGCTTACTTCCCGCTCGAGGTAGTGTTTCCGCCGTTCCCGGCGGTCGAATGAATCAACACTCAACTATTCCGGTGCGGGCGCCATCTGTCGGCATTCCTCTGAAGCTTGAATATGACAGGCCACGTGCTCGATTGGCCACACTGAGAGCTTACCGGTTTGTGATTGGCCAAGCCCCACGATCTGGGATGAATCGGAGAGCACTGAAGGCGAGTCGCAAAGCCGGGGATCGAAGAACGATAGAGAACTCAACTGAATCGAAGGAATAGGAGAACGAGAGAACCGTTCACTCTCGAGCTGAATCGAAGAGCAACGGAATCGTTTGCTCTGAAATGGCGCACTGGTTCTTCGGTTCTCCGAGACTCGCTGCGTTCTCGGCGTTCTCCGCGACTCGCTCCGTTCTCGGCGTTCTCCGCGACTCGCTGCGTTCTCGGCGTTCTTCGCGACGACTCGCTGCGTTGTGGCATTGTTCTTGCTGGTCTCCTTTGGAATCTTAGCGTTGGTTCACTACGGCGCGTCGATATCGAGCTTTGTGGCGGACGTCGTATGGGTGGAAGTACAGTCACCAGGTGGAAGTATTCAGAATCAAAAATGTGTTTTCTGATTTTTTGTTAATGATCGGCTCGCTATACGTATCGCTGGTGGTGATCTGCACTCGATAAATCCAAGTTATTTGTCAGGTATACCGGAAAAGGGCCTTTCTGGCTAGTATGTGAGATGGCGGACATGTTTTTCATGTACGTATTTAGTAATGATCAGTACTTAGAAATCTTCAACCAGTCCCCTGGTGCCTGCCTACTTCGAATTTGGCGCCTCAGTGGCTACGGTAAAGGCTCCGCATAAAAAACTAGTAATGATAAGGGTCACATGACCCACTGGCGTCAATGATTCGCGAACGAATCTTTCGAACGAGTCCCTAATGTTCACTGATTTGAACGAACACATCAGATATTCGGGCCACGCGCGCTGAGCTTCGCCTGGCTAACTACTGCGCATGCGTTCAACACTGCTTTACAGCGGCGAACATAGATGGCGACACGCACACCATCGACTGGAGGAGAGTGGAGAAACGAGAAACTGTGAAGCGAACGCAGGCGAAACCTGACAAAACGGGGACGTCTAAGTGAACTGGTGAACCAGTACGATCGACAATAGTGAATGAGTTCATTCAGTTTGTGCCCGGGATTCGTTCATTCCGAACTGTTCATTCGCGAACGACACATCACTAGTGGGAACCACACACCACTTTGGCACCCGTCTGGGCCCAGAATGGAACCCGCTAAAGCCAGAGTGGGGAACACTGCACCACTTTGGGACCCATCTGGGTCCAGAATGGAACCCGCTTAAAGCCAGAATGGGACCACTAACGCCACTTGGGGACCCATCTGGGACCAGAATGGAACCCGCTTAAAGCCAGAGTGGGAACCACACACCACTTTGGCACCCGTCTGGGCCCAGAATGGAACCCACTTAAAGCCAGAGTGGGAACCACACACCACTTTGGCACCCATCTGGGCCCAGAATGGAACCCGCTAAAGCCGGAGTGGGGAACACTGCACCACTTTGGGACCCATCTGGGTCCAGAATGGAACCCGCTTAAAGCCAGAATGGGACCACTAACGCCACTTGGGGACCCATCTGGGACCAGAATGGAACCCGCTTAAAGCCAGAGTGGGACCATTAATACCACTTGGGGACCCATCTGGGACCATTCAACTGCAAATGGAACCACTTGGGGACCATTCGGGAACCAGTCCTGATTTCTGCCTGCAGAAGAAAAAAGATGCGTGTTGCTTACTACGTATTCCAAGGAGAACAACAAGTCGAAAGAAACAAGGATGGCAATATGTAAAATACGAAGCGACGCCGTGCAAAACTATGCGGTAACCTCATAACTACGGTTTCTCGTTTCCTGTTGTTTTACTTTCCGATGCGTTCCCCATTCAAATTAGGGAGAAGAAAGAAAGAAGGGTGTGAAAAGGGGGTAACTTCTATAGTTGACACCGTGGTCAACATGGCGTTCAATAAAGGGTGTAAAATGTGGTGGTAAATGAAATCATCATTTATCCAAATTGCTACAGGAAAGCGTACGCCCCCGTGACTAACCGAATCAGAAGCGGGAAAACTTGCTATGTGTTGAAGTTCTGTTTTGAGAGTGAGGTAGCAGCTAGAACTTCGCAACCTTTTAGGCAAAACATACAGTGACGACTATTACCTTCTAAAAGGTGTAACTGCTCCACCCATTTTTCTAATAGTGTAGGGAGTAAAATTAACGGAATCCCTTTTGGTGCAACGAGAGATAAGATATCAACTTGGAAGAAAAGGCTGGGATAATCTCAAATTGGGAGTTTATGGTTAGCAGGTTTGGGTCAAATATAGGAGCATAACTGCAATGAGTTATCATGTAATGCTAGAGGAGAGGACAACGCGCTTTGGTGTTTGGCCTAAGAACAACAATTTTGGCGACACAATTACCCGTATTCACCAGTCGACTTAAACCATTGGTTTAGTGACGTCGGGTTTAAATCGATCACGTGATCTCTCCGGCTATGAATCGCCATCCAAAGGGTTGACCGCAACGCATGCGCATTATTCACATTGTCACGCGACGGTTGAGGGGAGGGAGAAAGTAGCAGACGACAGAAGTGCGAAGGAGGGAGGCTCCTGTTTTTTTATTTTTTTTATTATGAGGTTGTTACGGAAGAAAAGTTGAGATGGCGCTGCTGCAGGTGGTTGCGGATCAGGGTATCGGTAATCGGTGGTTAGATCTATCTCTGTATCTGTTAATGACAAGCTCCGCGAGATATGGTTGTTATGGTCGCTAAAAAGGTGTACATAGTCGGCGTTTGCAATGTTTGAAAAACATAAGTAGGTATCCTCGCGAAGGTGATCGTTGTGCTATTGTCAGTGTTTGGTCGTCGATTGTGGTTGCGTGTAATAATTTCATCCGCATCGACCATCGCTTATTTATCGCCTGTTGTGCGATATGTGTGGTGAACTGCAACGATCAGGATTGCCTCTCGATTGCGGGGCATTCCAGCAGCGTCCTTTATACGCTTTCGAGCCTGGTGTCATGAGCGCAACGTGTGTGCAAGTGTTTGATCACTGTGGGCTATGTAAACAGAAAGAAAGTTGATGCAAGGATGTCCTTATGCTATATGGGACTCCCACACGCACAACTTTTACGGTGTTATCGTTTTAAGAAATCGACGTGATACTTTCAACGTGTCACAAGCCTGCAACGCGTTAGGGTATCTCTTTGCTGGCTGTGTTTCTTTGGAGCGCGACTGATACGGAAGACGTACTCAGGGTGCTGTCTTGTTTGCGTCGTCGTCCTGTGTGTGTGTGTGTGTCTGTGTATTTCGTTTGTTTGTTTAGCTCTGTTTTCGTCATGTTACCCAGGGTGTCCTTGCTTGTGAGCGTGGAAGTGTCGTGACCCCCTGTCAGTGCGGTGCGTTGCTGTGCTTAACTCTAACCTCTTTTATTTCTGCATTTCAGCATATCAGATTATTGTAGAAATCACTAAGCACTAAGTTGATTGTTCTGTTCAGCCCACAAAGATTCATCGTTACGTTGTGACTGTCTCTTGCTCTGATGAAATTTCACGAAATAGGAACATACCTAATGTATATATTTGTCATTACAGTTACTGAGCATATTTGTCATTTGATATGATGCATTCGACATTGTTAAAATAAATGGCCATACTTTAGTGCCAGCACACTACGTCTGTACCATTCAGGATTTGTAGTTTAATGAGACCATGTACACAAAATACAGATGTTAAAATGAACCAAATGTATCATAAAGAAGGAGGTGTTATACCAGTTTCACAAGTGGTGTTCAAAGGATAGAGCAAACATGAATGGACCAAAGAAAACACATACAACAGCTGCAACATCAGCTACAAATAAGCCTGTGCTATTATTTTGTTCAATAATTGCATTGTGCTTATTTCTTCAACTTCATATATTATTGAGGGAACACTTTTATGCAACTGGTTCGGGACTTACACATTTTCCATGCTCATTCTTTACAAGCTTCTCTTTCAACTTCATACTGGCATTGTAAATTTCACTAGCATTATCATCGCACCATTACATGCCAAACCGTCACGACCACCAATGCTTAAAAACTTCCCACAGCTCATGCCATCCATTGCTAAAATACGGCTGCCAACAGCACATCATGCACTAAACAAGTGTAGCAAGGCAGGGTAGGTCGTACGAATTATGGTGTGTAGACAGCCAAAAGACGCGGACAGAAGAACAATGACACGGACGACTGCATCATGCACTACGCTCTGTGAAATCACTCCTTATTTAAGCTTTTAATTTAGGATTTCTGTTCAGAAAGAATTTGCGTTAGTGATGCAGTTAGTTATCACTCCACCCTAACACAGATCACTCAACTTTGACTGTGAAATGACATAAGAGGCCTGTGTGATGCCATGAGAATGATAACTGCCACTGTATAATTGTGTAAACTTATTTTGTTAATTTTTATTTCACCGCTTGCTTGGCATTTTTTTTTAGTTTTCCAGTCACGGAATAGTTCTCTGACTATTTGCCCAGTTTTCCATGCCTTACTGGGTTGCAGACATGCTGAGATATACACGGTGATTCAAGCGACTGGGCATTCGAGGATTACATGTTTGTGACCTGCCTCGACTAATTCTCGTTCTTTACACCGATGATAAAGCTCTGAAAAATTATTGCGCAGGCTGCATTTCTGCACTGTATGGTTATGCAGTTTGACTGTACAGCTTTGTATTGAGAGATTGTGCTATTTCTTAAGAAACAACACAGTGGAATATCAAAGCAAGGCACAACTAGAGGTGCTCATTCCAGCATGAAATCTCTGTAGTAGCACTGATCATTGTCTGCTTGCTTTCTGTATTGATCTATAGCAGGCAGTTCACAATGGACAAATATGCACAATGCAAATAAGCTCACACAAAGAAAGAAATGCAACTTGAAATCACATGCATCTTAGCTACAATGTGCTGTATTACTTTTATTAAAATTTACATGTTTGTATATCTTTCTTCCACAATTTCACTCTTTTTTTGAACCACTTTGGTAGTTGTCACTTTGTGGAGGCGGACATATTCATCCAGTTGTGTCAACACAAATCTATGCAACTGGACAGTTTAATGTAGTGAGCATGGTGTACTGCGTCACGAAGGACAAAGTTTGGGAGCAGATGTATGGGACATAACACTGAATATGTAGTAAAATAATACAGATGCCTCTGCATGACTAACCACCTAACTTCAGTAACGAGTGATGAACATGCAGTCTTCAGGCAACTTCAGGAAATTAATACATGATGTATGGGGAAATGGTTCAGAAGATTTACCAGCACCCAAAGCAACAGTTTCACAAGTTCCGGCCAAATGCATTATGTTGGCGCACAAGATAAGCGCGCGATTATTTCGTTCCACTTTACTGAACTTTATGCACCCCTAAGAAAATGAAAATGTGGGAGGAGAGGGGGGCTTCTGAAAAGAAACAGAAGTAGTGTGAATTTCCCATTAAAAAGAAATGAAAAATTCCACACACATAACCACAAGATTTATGAACTATGGTGAAGCAAGCTCTTACACAGACATGTTTTTCGTGTGTTACGTGAAGGTCAGTTGTGTTGGGGATGGCATGGTATGTGATAAGCCTAAGCTAATGCCAGCCACATATTTGTATAGCAGTAAATTTTCTTCACATGTGACTTTGAAGAACTGCTTACTTGAAACAAAATAAATAACCAGGTGTGACACATATACAATCTAATGTCACAGGCATTTGGTGCCAGTCATTCAGTGAAAGTAGTTTGCACGAGATGCCACATATTCTCCTGGTGATGATGAGGGGGAAGGAAGCTTTCCAGCGATAAATGTATGTCATAGTGTCATGTATTGCAACAGCATTCAGGCACTGTTCCGAGTGACAGATCCATAGATTTTAAAACCATTTGTCATGACGCTGATGACACATTCTTAGCTACATCCGAACTTTATTACCGTAGTATTCCAATATTCTGTATACCCTCCACTCACTGCTTTAGGAGTGGAGTGTGAGTCAAAGCAGAGGAGAGCTGGTGTGAAATGGGAGTACCCATTCTGCGTAGTTATTGTACAGGACATGTCGTACGGGAAAAACTGTGGACCGTTAGCATGCACCTGAGCTGGTGTAAGGGGAACAAGTTGTAACATGTACAGTAAGGTATTACACATATGCATATTAGAAGTGGATATTGGTTTGGTTCACTATTTTTGAACTCAGCTATTCAGAACACGTTGAAGACAGGCACAACACCAAATTAGAGGCATTGTGGCATTCGCAATAAATAGAAGCATGATAGCAATGTGCATGCGGGAGTATATTATAAATCATGTAGCATGATTCCATAGGAATGTGTTTTCCCATTCTTAAGATGTACCTCTACAGGATATGAGACTACACAACAAGAGTGCACTGATCATACTAGTGTAAAGCTGCAGTGTCGTCGAGCAATTTTTAACAGTCCTGCTCACAGAAATGATGCAGAACAGCATGCATACATTTTAGCTTGAAAGAAAAGCCTTGAGCTTCAGGAGACACAAAAGGGACTCTGTTTTTCTGTTTAGTACTATATTCACACTCAACACCTGAGTACATGGATAAACTCTGTGGCCATATGACAGCTATCAACAACATAAAAGGAGATGCATAATGTAAAAACCCTGAGACTAGGGAACACAAAGGGACAGACACAACAGACTTCGTGTTGTGTCCGTCTCTTCGTGTTCCCTAGTCTCGGGGGTTTTACATTATGCATCATCTCACCAGCTCGCTTGCTTCCTAGCCATTCTTTCATTATAAAAGGAGAGATAGTGTAACATGGGTGCATGTTTACCCTGCTTTACTACTGTCATCAATATCCACACTGAACACGTGCACACAGAAATTAACTATGCAGCCATACGGCAGCTGTCTATAACGTAAAAGAACGATAGCTACTGTTAACAGGGGACCGTGCTCTTTCACGTTCTCATGTGCTCAGTGTATATACAAACAGCTGCACTGGCAGGACAAATCTGTACCCATGCTAACAAAAGCTAACTTTCTTTTAAGTAGTTGACAACAGTCACGTGGCCATGTACAATATTTCCATGCACTCATGCTACAGTTATGACAGAACCACATTGCCATTTTGATGTTGCGTGTACCAGCTGGCTACTATTATAATTGTCAATGCCATCTACTGATAAGTCTGTACCCTATGTTTTGTTAAATCTATCTGGAAGGTGTTATATGCAGTAATTGCAGTTGATCTAATTTTCAACTTCAAGTGCAATGCAATAATGAGCAAAAGAGCTTAAAGTTTCTGTACACATTGCCATTGATTCCTATGCAATTCAGCTCTTTTGCAGTAAACCTCAGACATATTAGTGGAGTCAGCATGTGGAATCTAGCAAGGAGTTTTTTCCTTGTGCACCGCTGCTTACTTATGCCTTTCACGTGACCTCATCATCTAATTGAGCAGGGTATCGAGAGTGCATGCCTCTATGAAAAAAGTCATCCTTGTGGAACTACGTAATAGCCTTTATTGTCTCAATATAAACAAAAATCTCATGAATACAAAGTTGTTGTGACGAATGAGTCCACAACAGAGATTTTTTTAAGAAATGATCTCCAGAATATCTGTGCTTATACAATGCACAAAAACTGTCATTGATTGGTTATGGTTATGTACCTGCAATAGTTAACCTAAAAAAGTAATGATGCATCCAAAAGGTCTCCAGCCTCCTTTAGCACACTGCTGTGTAGTGTCTTCTGCAGGAACAGCCCTACAAAAGCAGATCTACTGTTACCATACAATAAATCAAAATAGAAGCAAGCAGCTGCCTTTTTGAATGTTTTCCAATGTAGCAGTAGTAACACAATACCTGAAGAACTTTTTTTCATTAGTCTCCTCTGCTGTGGCATGCTGAAATAAGTAAAACACACATTTCAGTTTAATCTATGTGAATTACAAATCTATTACATGTGAATCCAGGGAAAATGGGGACCTCGTTCGGTTTTGCTCCAGTATTTCCATAACCTGGGAAAGCAAAATCTGCTCAAATTCCGTGTTCAGTGTAGTGCAACAACATGCATATTTCCATGCCTAGATAGTATCCACACAACAGCCGCAAGACGCTAATGCACTTTATGATCAGTCCTATTGCACAGTTAATGGTCTCTGGAGATAAGACACGCTGCAAAGAGATTACAGATACTGGGACGGTTTATAAACATGCGAGTGGATAACGCCCCTCAATTTCTCCATCGGGGCTCGCAACAACCATCTAGCACGTTATTGCTCTTACTGTACAATGAGAGGGGTGTTTACAGTGTGTATCATAGGAGATGACACTCATAATAAGCGCCAGCACAGACAGCACTACGCTTTGTTTTTGAAGATGCACATTGAAGTTCGGCTATCCGCACGCTCTGTCGGTCCATTGGATTGGTATCTGGATTTTGTCCAGTGGCACATGTCGATGTCACTCTCTTTGATCACACTTCGACGGTGCTTTTACGTTTACCATGCAAGAGCTTGCAATAGCGCCTTCGAAAAAAAACTGCTGCATTTCGTGATCCCGGTCAAGCGTTACGCCACTTTGCTTTACTAACCGCGCATTTAAACCGATTCTGCTTAATTTTTACCAGTTAGACTTCGAATTAGTGAAACATCACCTACCACAACCACTATACGATAGTTTTTTCAGCACACGTTCACAGTTACAACGTACTTAGGCCGACGTTAAACTAGCCCCTCCCCTAGTTTAAAACACGTCCCATTCAAATACATGGGTCTTAAACCACCGGTTTAAGTAGCTTGGGTGGATGATCGAAATGGAATATTTGAAGGGAATATTCGTCCCATTACGATAAAATCCATCTCCTGGGCGCTTCTAGCAACTATATCAATCAAAACTTACCCAAGATTTGATGAAAAATTCTTCGTGAACCGGGGATTAGGCCTACCGGCCACAACCGCTTCTGGCAGACTCTGGCGAAATGCGCATGCGCCGTGCAGGAAGCTCGCTATGTACGGTGCCATTGGCTTCACAGCAGCAGGTTGTAGGGCATGGGGTGGTGATCCAGGATTGGCGAACGAAAGTCTCACGTGATCGATTTAAACTCGACGTCACTAAACCAATGGTTTAAGTGAGTTGGTGAATACGGGTAAATGCGTTTTGGTCCCATTCTTTCCGTGAGATCAGACAACTTTCTCAAGGGACTGCAGCGCTCGTACGGTGTACCTCCCTGGGCGCAGACAAAAGCTCACCGGACAAACGCTTACGCTCGTAACTTTGAAGGCGAACATAAGGTCACCGTTTTACTTGCTTCTTGTTTTCCAGCTGCTTTATTTATTGCATTGGCCACTAATAAAAATATTTAAGACAGGTCAATCAAAGCCTCTTACATATTTGGGTAATTCCATTTTAAATTGACCAAGGTCCGCCGATGACATTTTTTGATTTCAGTGAAAAAAATATATGTTGTAAATGACCTTAGGTGAAGACGAAAGCAGTTTCCCGGAGCTTCCTACGATCAACCAGTCCACAGATGGAGAGGGGGTAAGGTGGCGCCGTCTTCCCGACGTAATTTTTTCTGGCGACTTTCCAGCTGATTCCACTTCATTCGCATCACAGCCCTCATAGCTAGCACACGTAAAGTCTGGGAATTCTAGTATACCTGTACGGAGTGAAAACGGTGTCACTTTAAAGGGACGCTGAAGAAAAAATGCCAAAGTCAGCAGATATGAAAAAAATTGCACGTTTTCTAGCGCTCATTGCTCCTCGACGGCAATTCACACATCAATAACCGAACGATTCTTCGAATGTGCAATCTTTCCTCTATCGTTCAATATATAGAAAACCACTGTAACGCGTTTTGTTGCCGAAAGAAATGTCAGTAAAGTTAGGTGAGAGCAGAAAATTGCCGATGTTTGGTATGGCATACCTCAGCCCCTGCAATTCTGATAATTTTCCGATAATTTTGCGGTTACTGAAAGGCCAACGTATCCCCTAAATCCAGCTGCAAAAATATGTTGCACTATTTTAGTAGGGTGAACGCAGCGAATTTTTCTCTGTGCCAAGGTCTCGCCTTTGCGGCCACTCCGACTCCACTTTCGAGTGGCACGCCATCGCGCGTTTCCCATTTCACAGGGCCATCGGTCTCCCGCCGATGACACTTAGTTGTGGACATGTCCACGTCGGCATTCTTACTTATGTGCAGTGTTGTACGTAGCGCCGTTACTAGTAGCGGCGCTACCGTATCCGTTACTTTTTTCGGTAGCGGAGTAGAGATCGCGCTACTTTTTTAAACTGGTAACGAAAGAAGTACTTCCGCTACAAACTTGCGGTAGCGCAATCTTTGAGCGCTACCGCTACTTTCCGGGCTGGGGTTCGCGACAACTCGACTTCGACCTATCATCAAACCTCCACTCTGCCTGCCTTCGATCAAGATGCCCGATATCACAACTCATTCTGGGAGACCGGGCAAATAGCCGAAAGGAGGGCACAGAGGCCGTTATCTTACAAAGAGGATGTGCCCTCCACGTGTTCCCTATTTGGGATGAACCTTACACGAGTTCGACAGGAAGGCGCACGCTGTCAACAACCACCTCATCCACATGCGTCAGGTACACACCAACGTTATGGTTATCACACACGCAGCTTTCCAATACCACGCTGAAGCACATCTCGCTCGGGACGGCATCCACCCAAACCACGCAGGCGTACGAGCTATGGCACACAACATCAAACACCTAATGGTCCATAGATGCCGTCCTGCACTGACAAACGCTCAAACACAACATCCTCAACCAGCTTACACTTTAAGTGCCAGCACCGCAAACACGCCAGAACACACGATGGCATCAAAGGGGACCACAACGACCACTGCACCCACGCATACACACGCGGCAAACGACAACACTCCAAACACAACCCGCACACACACAAAGTTCACGCAAACTGTGACACGGAAAACCACAAGCACGCAAACACAGACAGATGACATCGAGGAACACAGCGAGTCTCCACAGCCACTGACCCCACAGCCACCGACCCCACAGACACGACGCACGCGCACATCACGCAGAAAACACCGTTGACTATCTAATCACCAGCCTACCATGCAGTCAACGAACTTTCTACGAATGCGAAAACTCATGGAGAAACGTAGCCGATACCTACATCATCTACGGATCTACACCCACCACCTGGCTCACAACACAGTACCTAAAGGCCTCACCCCTAAAACAGTTCCTGCATTAGGAAAACTGACACCTGAACTAGAGCTAGAGTGGGCATCAGCCCATAACAACACAGCCCGCACGTTTCTAGAAATATTAAAGAAACAGTGCCACGCGAAACTCGCTACGATCCAGGCCCATATGAACAATATCAGTCTCACCGACGCGGAGGCAAACACTCTCGAACTACACATTCAACAACTCAACCGCGAGCTAGATAACAAAGAACACTCAAAACTCGGAAAACCTAATTCCAACAACGACACGGATACCGGACCCACTAACACGACACACGCAGCAGCCGAACAAATATTTTCCAGCACCACAACCACAACTCTCCGCAACATCGCTGAGCCACCCCGAGAAAACGCTGACGCAAGCACCGTAATAGATATATCACGCTCACTAACCAGCGACGAACTACAAGTCCTCTCTAGGGGGTTAACATTCTGCCCTACACTCAATTCTGTTAACGAATACGAAATCCACAAAGACATATCAGACTTTGCGAGACGGCTACGCCTTAGAGAATTCTTCGCTCATACAACACAAGAAAACAACAACGACCTCCGACTACCATCAACCTGGACACCAAATCACGGCCGAGAACCCGCATTAGACCTGTATACTAAACAAGTAAGCAACGACATCCTTCGCGGTATTTCCCAAAGCTCGCGTGGTCACAACCTCACTAAAACACAGCGTGACATCATCAAAGCGCTAGCTGACAGAGATGATATCATTATCAAGCCCGCAGATAAGGGTGGGAGTATCGTCATCTGGCCCACAGATAAATATATTTCTGAAGCTCATAGGCAACTCAACAATACGCAACACTACCTCAAACTGGACCATGACCCAACAAAGGAGTACACGGCGCTAATAACCCATACCATACAGGACCTCCACGAACGAAAGCTCATCACACGTGATGATCTCAGATATCTCACCCCATCAAACACAGTCGCAGGTCGTTTCTATTTACTGCCCAAAATCCACAAGGAACACGCCAACGAGCTCTATACGGCTGACATCCCCGGCAGGCCAATTGTATCTAATAACAACACACCAACAGAAAGACTTTCGAAATTCCTGGACCACTATTTAAACCATATTCCGACAACACTGCCATCGCATGTACAAGACACACCCCACCTCCTCAGAATAATCAGAGATATAAACAACACTCGTACATTTGGTAGGGACACAATACTAGCCACGCTGGATGTGACATCACTGTATACTAACATCCCACACAACGACGGAATCACAGCCCTCTGCAATACCCTTTCTACAACAAACACCAGAAAAGACACGGAAACCATACTCGCTCTAATGGACTTGGTCCTTAAACTGAACTACTTCGAGTTCAATGGCGAATACTACCTACAAGTACACGGTACAAGTATGGGCACACCTGTTGCACCCACATACGCAAATATCTTCATGGGGTCCTTAGAAAACAAAGTTCTCAGCGCCCTCTCATTAAAACCCACGGTGTACCTTCGATACATCGATGATATACAGATAATATGGGAACACGGGGAACATGAATTTCAAAAGTTCATAGATCTACTGAACACCGCGCATAGCAACATAAAGTTCACATCACAACAGTCAACTCACTTAATTAACTTCCTCGACACCACAATATCACTAGACAACGGCAACCTCATCACAACCCTGTACAAAAAGCCAACTGACAAACAACAATACCTTCACTTCAAGAGTCACCACCCGCGTCACTGTAAGGTTGGAATTCCTAATGGGCAGAGTGTAAGACTACGCAGAATTTGTTCAAACGACACAGATTACGCTGAGAAGCTTGACGAACTCTGCAGTACACTTGCCCAAAGGGACTATCCAGACTCCCTCCTAACCGAATTCCGTCGCAAGGCACTCACACTCGATCGAGACGAGGTTCTGGAAAACCGAAAAAATCCTGACGCGTGCCAAATAAGCTTCATCACAAGATATTCCAACGCACTTCCAAACATCAAAGCCATTCTACAGAAGCACGAGCCCCTCCTCCAAAGCAGTGACCGACTTAGCAATATATTCACAAATCCCATACAGGTGACATACCGACGCGCAAAAAACCTGGCAGACTCCTTGGTCAATGCCAAAATCAGCACAACGAGCACCCCGTACACGGGAACACGACCCTGCAACCTCCCGCGCTGCAAAACATGCAAGCACGTTCAACACCATGAGTAAAATCTTGCAGCCCCAAAAAAAACCCCCCAAAACTAAAAACTACCCCAAATTTCTACCTTGGTGACGTTCAACACGCTAACTCCATCAAAAGCACTGCGAGCAATTACACCCACCCCGTTAACCACGCATTCACATGCACAAGCTCCAATGTCATATACTGCATTGAATGCGGCGACTGCTCTATGCAATACATTGGTGAAACCGGCCAACAAATGAATAACCGCCTTACCGGACACAGAACCGACACGTCCAACAAACTCCCCAAAGCAGTCGCCGAACACTTTAACGTTCCTGGTCACAATTTTGACAACATTAAACTATATATTCTAGAAACCGGGTTTAGATCCACACGTGACAGACGTGATAGGGAGTCTTATCTCATATACAAGTTCAACGCTCTTCACCCGTCCGGTATCAACAAATCACAAGGCACCCTAGAAACACTTCAGAAATAAAATATGCTTTTCCCTTCTACCTCCATTATCATCTGTTATGTTCTGCATGGCCACTGCTTTCTACTTTCTTTATTGCATGCCACAACTTTGCATTACAAATATTAAAAAAAAAAAACCTTTGCTGGTTCTGGAATTTTCCCCACGTAACCACTAACCTCCTTATCTCCCGCTATGCTTGCCAATTCTTGCCTGTTGTCCCGTTTCGTCCACGTGTTCGTGAACCTTCCATTCTTCTGTAACCGGTCTGCAGCCTAGATCACTACGTTCACATAATCCCCTCCACACTCTAACAAAGCAGCCATTCACTCCGGCCGTAGAAGCCCGTACGGAACCTTTCTTCCCTCCGGGCTGTTGACCCACAATTCGCATGAACCTTTAAACACGTCACACCTAACCCTTTAAATACCATGCCAATGATGAGGACGGTGCCCAGAAGAAGAACAGTCTCTGTTCGAAATATCGGCGGCTTCTGTCCTGAGGCAACTCCCTTCCTACATTCTACCGGTTCGCTGGATTTCTACCCATCTATGCTCAATAATGTTGTCTTGTACCCCTTCAGTAGCTGACACTAACTGATGAGAGTGGCACTCCTTCCTGTGCCAGAATCAACACCTATTAATGGGTCACAAATATAACAACTCCAATTCGCAGACTTCACAGCTCTATTTAATTTTTCCCTGCACACTGCTGATGTGAGAAAAGTATTGCATAAGTTATATCCACAAATCAGTGTTGTGATTATATGATGTTCAAGCAGCAAAAGACAAGACAACCTTGTTGACAGGACAGGACGACAGGTTGCTCCGAGCTTGCTGCTTGAACATCATTATGACCACCCGATACCAGCAACCCAATTTTAACACAATTGGTCAGTGCTGTGGACGTACATTACAATAAGGGACAATAAAAGATGACTACATAAACACTCAACTTCCGCAACCTTTATATTCAACGTGCTGGACATGTTAGTCTGCAACCCCTGATATCGAATCAAAATGTGAGCCAGTATGGGCTCATGAACACACTGGTGTAACATGAGCAAAAATAAGACTGACAACATGTCGACATGTTGCAAACCGCTGTTCCATCTTACAAATTTGTCATGCACGTCTAGGTATTTTTGATATTTTTGAAAGTTTTTAAACATTTCCACATCTTTTATATTCAACGTGCTGGACATCTTGGTGCGCAACCCCTGACACAACCAAAATCTGAGCCAGTATGGGCTCATGAACACACCCGTGTAGCATGAGCAAAAATAAGACTGACGACATGTAGACATGTTGCAAACCGCTTTTCCATCTTACAAATTTGTCATGCACGTCTAGGTATTTTTCATATTTTTTAAACATTTACACATCTTTCATATTCAACGTGCTGGACATCTTAGTGTGCAACCCCTGACACAATCAAAATCTGGGCCAGTATGGGCTCATGAACACACCCGTGTAGCATGAGCAAAAATAAGACTGACGACATGTAGACATGTTGCAAACCGCTGTTCCATCTTACAAATTTGTCATGCACGTCTAGGTATTGTTCATATTTTTTAAACATTTACACATCTTTCATATTCAACGTGCTGGACATCTTAGTGTGCAACCCCTGACACAATCAAAATCTGGGCCAGTATGGGCTCATGAACACACCCGTGTAGCATGAGCAAAAATAAGACTGACGACATGTAGACATGTTGCAAACCGCTGTTCCATCTTACAAATTTGTCATGCACGTCTAGGTATTGTTCATATTTTTTAAACATTTACACATCTTTCATATTCAACGTGCTGGACATCTTAGTGTGCAACCCCTGACACAATCAAAATCTGGGCCAGTATGGGCTCATGAACACACCCGTGTAGCATGAGCAAAAATAAGACTGACGACATGTAGACATGTTGCAAACCGCTGTTCCAGCTTACAAATTTGTCATGCACGTCTAGGTATTGTTCATATTTTTTAAACATTTACACATCTTTCATATTCAACGTGCTGGACATCTTAGTGTGCAACCCCTGACACAATCAAAATCTGGGCCAGTATGGGCTCATGAACACACCCGTGTAGCATGAGCAAAAATAAGACTGACGACATGTAGACATGTTGCAAACCGCTGTTCCATCTTACAAATTTGTCATGCACGTCTAGGTATTGTTCATATTTTTTAAACATTTACACATCTTTCATATTCAACGTGCTGGACATCTTAGTGTGCAACCCCTGACACAATCAAAATCTGGGCCAGTATGGGCTCATGAACACACCCGTGTAGGATGAGCAAAAATAAGACTGACGACATGTAGACATGTTGCAAACCGCTGTTCCATCTTACAAATTTGTCATGCACGTCTAGGTATTTTTCATATTTTTTAAACATTTACACATCTTTCATATTCAACGTGCTGGACATCTTAGTGTGCAACCCCTGACACAATCAAAATCTGGGCCAGTATGGGCTCATGAACACACCCGTGTAGCATGAGCAAAAATAAGACTGACGACATGTAGACATGTTGCAAACCGCTGTTCCATCTTACAAATTTGTCATGCACGTCTAGGTATTTTTCATATTTTTTAAACATTTACACGTCTTTCATATTCAACGTGCTGGACATCTTAGTGTGCAACCCCTGACACAATCAAAATCTGGGCCAGTATGGGCTCATGAACACACCCGTGTAGCATGAGCAAAAATAAGACTGACGACATGTAGACATGTTGCAAACCGCTGTTCCATCTTATAAATTTGTCATGCACGTCTAGGTATTTTTCATATTTTTTAAACATTTACACATCTTTCATATTCAACGTGCTGGACATCTTAGTGTGCAACCCCTGACACAATCAAAATCTGGGCCAGTATGGGCTCATGAACACACCCGTGTAGCATGAGCAAAAATAAGACTGACGACATGTAGACATGTTGCAAACCGCTGTTCCATCTTACAAATTTGTCATGCACGTCTAGGTATTTTTCATATTTTTTAAACATTTACACATCTTTCATATTCAACGTGCTGGACATCTTAGTGTGCAACCCCTGACACAATCAAAATCTGGGCCAGTATGGGCTCATGAACACACCCGTGTAGCATGAGCAAAAATAAGACTGACGACATGTAGACATGTTGCAAACCGCTTTTCCATCTTACAAATTTGTCATGGACGTCTAGGTATTTTTGATATTTTTGAAAGTTTTTAAATATATCCGCATCTTTTATATTCAACGTGCTGGACATCTTAGTGTGAAAACCACTGACACAACCAAAATATGAGCCAGTACGGGCTCATGAACACACCGGTGCAGCATGAGCAAAAATAAGACTGACGACATGTAGACATGTTGCAAACCGCTTTTCCATCTTACAAATTTGTCATGGACGTCTAGGTATTTTTGATATTTTTGAAAGTTTTTAAATATATCCGCATCTTTTATATTCAACGTGCTGGACATCTTAGTGTGAAAACCACTGACACAATCAAAATGTGAGCCAGTATGGGCTCATGAACACACCGGTGTAACATGAGCAACAATAAGCCAGACGACATGTAAACATGTTGCAAACCGCTGTTCCATCTTACAAATTTGTCATGGACGTCTAAGTATTTTTGATATTTTTGAAAGTTTTTTAACATTTCCAAATCTTTTATATTCAACGTGCTGGACATCTTAGTGTGCAACCCCTGACACAATCAAAATCTGAGCCAGTATGGGCTCATGAACACACCGCCATAACATTAGCAAAAATACGGCTGTTCCATCTTGCACATTCGTAATGCACATCTAGGTATTTTTGATATGACATATTATAATCATCAATGATGATAAGGGCTTATTCGATGCAGAAGCATGGTCTTTGATGCAGATATGTTGGATGGTCCTGAAAAGGGCTTTTTTTTTCATAGGCCAGGGGTAATTGAAGACGTTGACATAGATCAGCTTATCCTTGATTTTGTCATTTGCTCCAGGTGTAATGACATGAATGGAAAGCCTTCACTTATCACGTTGACAACCTCCTGCCGCTTGCGGGAATGGATAGAGAGAGCAGCTTTCTTCAGCAGTGTATCCAAGTTCTGATACATATGACGAAATGCCCAAATCTGAAATTTTGCATAACGTACCATGAAACACACATTTTTATATGCAAATAAAAAGCTGCGCAAGAGAAACAAACCTTACAACACCTTTCAGGAGAATACAACACCATGTGTACGTGACGGATCGAAACAGGTTCCGGATTGTGCGCACAACACATGGTATTGGCGAGCAGTGGCTACACACACACCTGCAATGTTTGTACAATTTAGAATGGTGTCACGATCAGGCGGAACATATATACGCAAACAAGTGCGCTTTTATGGATGAGTCTTACCCGTCAATCGATTCCGGATCATCCACTACTTTCACTGGCTAACCACGTTGTTGTGGCAAAGGGCCAGTAGCTAAAGGTTCATCGACGTCCCCGGTTCTTCAATCGATCGGCGCCGATGAGCTCATCTTCACCGCTTAGTGATAGGGACCCGTCACTATCGCTAAATTTGCTATCAGACATTACGACGTCGCGCGTGACAACTTCCAAGCGCAAAGCGCATACACCTCCGACTGTATTGTGCATTGCGCTTCGGTCGCCCAATGGGCGACCTGCCACCATAAATACCATAACCACGTCACATGTGACGTTGCATGAGAGGGAGTTGAATCCAGCTGCGACTTCCGTCGTCTGCTGTCACGGCATATTCCTTCAAATTCCTCGAAAACCACTTCGTTGTTCTGGTTGAAACTTCGCGACTGTGTTTCTGTAGCACTCTTGAATATAATTTCAGCTAAGTTTCGGAATCGCTCGATCTGCACGAGACCGTCCCTTTAAGCGATTTCAGCGGAGTTCTTTGATATTTGAGCTTTTGAACGTTTAAGCTTCTCGCTGAACAGAAAGTTTCGATGGGCTTATATTCGCTTTTCGGTCCCTTTAACCTTGGTCAATCTCGAGGGGTCAATATTCTACATGAACTAATCGCTCCGCAACCCATCAAATACGTAAAAGGCTCCCCTAACGTAACCTTGGTCGGTCTCGAAAGGTGCATATTCTACATAAACTGATACACTCCCCAACAACTGAAATACAAAGCAGGCTCTCCTGACTTAACCTTGGTCAATCCCGAGGGGTGCATATTCTACATGAACTGACCCGCTCCATACACCATCAAAGACGATGTCACGTAATAGACTTTACCAGATGTTTTATTTTGACCACCTCAGCCTTTAGTAGCTCGCACAATAATGATCATCATATACTCTTCATCGTCTTCCTTCCTCCTCCTTCCCCTTCGTCGTCCTTCTTCACACCGGGCCCCAATGCCGTCACAGACGTAAAAGGCTCCCCTAACATAACCTTGGTCAGTCTCAACGGGTGCATATTCTACATAAACTGATACACTTCCCAACAATTGAAATACAAAGCAGGCTCTCCTGACTTAACCTTGGTCAATCCCGAGGGGTGCATATTCTACATGAACTGACCCGCTCCACACACCATCAAAGACGATGTCACGTAATAGACTTTACCAGAGGTTTTATTTTGACCACCTCAGCCTTTAGTAGCTCGCACAATAATGATCATCATATACTCTTCATCGTCTTCCTTCCTCCTCCTTCCCCTTCGTCGTCCTTCTTCACACCGGGCCCCAATGCTGTCACAGACGTAAAAGGCTCCCCTAACATAACCTTGGTCAGTCTCAACGGGTGCATATTCTACATAAACTGATACACTCCCCAACAATTGAAATACAAAGCAGGCTCTCCTGACTTAACCTTGGTCAGTCCCGAGGGGTGCATATTCTACATGAACATACCGGTCCGACACCCATCAAATACGTAAAAGGCTCCCCTGTGGGGAGCCTTTTGCAAAAGTGCTGCAAAAGTTTAAATATTTTTATTAGTGGCCAATGTATAAATAAAGCAGCTGGAAAACAAGAAGCAAGTAAAACGGTGATCTTATCTTCGCCTTGAAAGTTACGACCGTAAGCGTTTGTCCGGTGAGCTTTTGTTTGTGTCCAGGGAGATACACCGTATGAGCGGTGCAGTCCCTTGAGAAGGTTGCCTTATTTCAGGGAAGGAATCTGACCAAAACGCATTGTGTCACCAAAATAGTTGTTCTTAGGCCAAACTCCAAAGCGCGTTGTCCTCTCCTCTAGCATTACATGATAACTCATTGCAGTTATGCTCCTACATTTGACCCGAACGTGAAAACCATAAACTCCGAATTTAAAATTATCCCAGCATTTTGTTCCACGTTGATATGTTATCTCTCGTTGCACCACAAGGGAGACCTTTAATTTTGCTCCCTACACTCTTAGAAAAAAAGGTGAAGCAGTTACACCTTTTAGAAGGTAATAGTTGTCACTATATGTTGTGCCTAAAAGGTTGCGAAGTTCTATCTGCTACCTCACTCTCAAAACAGAACTTCAACGCGTAGCACGTTTTCCCGCTTCTGATTCGGTCAGCCACGGGGGCGTACGCCTTTCTGTAGCGATTTGGATAAATGATGATTTCATTTACCACCACATTTTACACCCTTTATTAGACGCCATGTTGACCACGGTGACAACTATAGAAGTTACCCCCTTTTCACACCCTTCTTTCTTTCTTCTCCCTGATTTGAAATGGAGAATGCATCGGAAAGTAAAACAACAGGAAACGAGAAACCGCACTTATGAGGTTACCGCATACGCATAGTTGTGCACGGCGTCACTTCGTATTTTACACTTTGTTATCCTTGTTTCTTTCTACTTCTTCTTCTTCTCCTTGGAATACGTAGTAAGCAACACGCGTCTTTTTTTTTTCTGTCTGATATAACATGCTGTGTTTCATCCTTTCTTTTTTCTTTTTTTGGTTCTAATAAATACATCCCCTTGTACGTGCGTATTTAGCGAATCAATGCACCACGCAGCAATTTCCACGCGCTGTATAATCTGAATCCCTGTCTCGTTCATGGCCATAACCTTGTCATCTTGTTTACGGTTGATGTCGAATTTTGTTTTATTTTTGATATCCCACGTGCACATGTGGCTGTGAACGCGTGCTTGCAAAGGAAATGCCATGTACAAAGTACAGGTAGGTTAGTTGTAGTTGTACGAGGTAGGTTAGTTTTTGTATTTTACGTGCACATGTGGTTGTGAACGCGTGCTTGCAAAGGAAATGCCATGTACAAGGTACAGGTAGGTTAGTTGTAGTTGTACAAGGTAGGTTAGTTTTTGTATTTTACGTGCACATGTGGTTGTGAACGCGTGCTTGCAGAGGAAATGCCATGTACAAGGTACTTACTGGAAAGTCAATTCTCGTCGGGGACTTTTCAGAAATCTCATTGATACAGATATTTATGAAGGAATCACGTACACCTGTATGGAGTGTCCTATAAAAGCCAGGCAGTTCCGATAGTGTACATACATCTGAAATATCCTCTCTATACAGGTAAGCACTTCTTTGAGAGATAACCGCTTTTTATTACTTCCTGTACTGTACTAGCATGGTTCTCTGTTTGAAGTACTTTGCGTTGGCTATTATGTGGTGTAATGCAATTGAATACATCTAATCACTTCGTAACCACGGCTCCTTTGGCACAGTTCTAACCCTACCACGTTTGTGATATGATAAGATGTCGGTCTGTTCCTCCTTCAAAATATCTCGACTCAAAGATGACTCTGAAAAACGAGGGCGTTGGAAAAAAAGACTCCTGTAATAGTATCCATTTATCGCCAGAAAAGCGTATTCTCAGCGTCAACGTCAAAGTTTTAGAAGCCTAACCTTAAATGCTAAACTCGCAACTCATTCTCCACACGAGACAGTTCATGTTCTGAGGCTGGAACACATGTCTAGAAGGACAAACACAAACGTGTTCATCATTTCTTTAATCATTTTTCACTTTCACGGAGGAAGCGAGGTTTCTACCGAAACTATTTCTGAGGACTTCAAACAAACAAGCTCTTTTATTCTCTTTCTCCAGGAAAGTTTCAACGATCTCTTCGTGGACACAATGACGCCTCTACGTTTCGCTGTTGTCTTCGTCCTCCTCTTTGGTAACACTAATATGGGATCTAATATAGGATGTTGTGAAAGTTTGATCAAACCAAAAGTTCCACTTCGAGAGCTGCGGTAGTTTGCAACCGACAATTATTCTACCATGTCTACTATGTGGGGATGTCCTAGGATAGTACAAGAACCAGTAATTTATCCATACCCTCTGCACCACCCTAAAACTCCCCAAATGTTCTGTGACGCCCCCTACATTTTCGACGTGTGTATCCCCTACAGAGAGTGCCCTTAGGATTCTGGTTTAGATACATCACAGTGATGATATGTTATGATAACGTAACCATAATAATGACGCACCCCCCATTTTTTCCAACACCCCTCCACGCTTAGAATTCTGGGTAAACCACTGAAAAGAACACACGGTGTTGGAAACATTGGCGGGTTCCGAACTAGGGTTTTTGTCCCCGTCTTTTACCCCTAGCGGATTGCTCCAGGATAATTCAGCTTTAGTTAGGTTGAAAAGTATGGCGAAACTGACTGAAAAACACCGATATACACCCCCCCTATCCTTTCCTTTTTCCTTGAACATGTCCTTCGCCCTAAGACAGCAGAAAGTTTTCTACACGAAGGCTTTCCTCGTCATTCGGTAACACGTTCAGAGAGATGAGGTAGTCACGTGAACAGGTGCCCAGGACGCGTAACAAGCTGTCGAAAGCGCGTGACGTAACAGCTCACCTGGTGCGATCCAAGTTGCGGGGAACTTGAGAGTGCGAGAAACTCGAAAACTTCCCTTTCTTTTTAAGGTGTATTTGTCGCCAGTGAAGCTGCACCTGAAGGACACGAGCTTGAACGTAAGTTCCTTTGGAATTATTAACGATGTTACCGTATAGCCATCATTGTGAGGACGTTTCCCTTTGCAGGTCGTGACGATGACTTCGGTGTCTGCACTTGTGTTCAGGGTATTACATGCCCTCATAACATCCCTTGCACAAAGTTTAGCGAGTGTAAGAAATGCTTCGTTCTCGGTGGACTAAAACATGACTGACCGGCAACCCTTAACAACGAAACGATCAACTGCACGTATATGAAATAAGAGTCCCTGGCATTCTCTTTCACCAACATGATCATGGGTGGCGGGAACTTTTGAGGGCAATAAATTGTACTAAGCAGCAGACGTTGCGTTCGTTTATTTCTCTTTCGATTTTCTCTACGACTGCATTTTCATCGGATCCCGTGCGCCTGCACAACTGCACGCCGTGCAGCGATAACAACACATGCCGTCTGAAAGCCCAGCTTTACTGCGTAACACTCTCGCCATCAACCATTTTGCCGAACAGTTAGGACACAGTTAGAACAGTTAGAACAGTTTGCATTTATCGGTTCACAGAAGAGTGGATCCTTTTTCTAAGGATTATCGTATACATTTACTCGAACACGTAGAGACTGACCAAGGTAAGGTCAGGAAAATCTTCACCTGACCTAACCTTGGTCAGTCTCTACGTGTTCATATCTATACATAAACTGACCCACTCGCCAAAGTGTAAAAAATTCATAAAAGGCAGTCCTTACCTGACCCTGGCCAGTCTCGACGGGTGCATGTTCTACATGAACCGACCCACCCCAAGTGTGAAATACGTAACAGGGTGTAGAGGCCTAAACTTGGTCAGTCTCAACGGGTGCATATCCCACGTGAAGTGACTCAATCTACAACGCATGAAAAATATAGAAGGCTCTAGTAACCTACCCCTGGTCAGTCTAGACGGGTGCATATTCTACGTGAACTGACCATCTCCACGACGTCTGAAATACACAAAAGGCTCTGAAAGGCTCTACACGAACTGACCCACTACCACACGTGTAACTAACAGCCCAGCACACCATTAATCAGATTCCTACAGCTTGGGACAAAAGTTTACGCAACACCGGTGTGCAGTATTTCTCCAATGGAGCGACAACCTAGCAGCAAGCTGGAGCGGGCACACATACTGAGAGATGGAAGGAATAGCCGGCCACCCATTTCTTATTCGATCTCTTCGTGATAGCTCACATGGGGCCGCTCCTATGAAGAAATGGGCAGGCGCCGTGTTCCGTAAACTTTTGCCACAAAGCTGTACAACAACAGAGCATATGAAATGAATCTGCGGCACAGTGCCAGGTCCCGATTCAACATGACTCGAACACACACAGGCGACTAAAATAACTGATCGTGTACTTACGAATAAAACGTGTTCCCATGACAGAGCTGCTTTCTGTTCGACGAGAGCCGAAATCGGGACAGAAACACGTTACCATATACGTCGTTTCTACGAAGGTGCTCACATTTCCACAATAAATGACTTTCGAAAAGCGAAATCACACGGAGAGCAGCGCGAGAAACAAAGTCTCGCAAAACCGAAACTTTAGAGAGGATCACGTGGTGGACAGGACGTAATGGCGATTTTGACCCGAGCGACCGCTAGAGGGCGGCTATGCCAGTCTGGAAGGAAGAGCCGCTCCTTGCATTTCCTTCTTCGATGGATACTGCCCCAGAGTTAAAGAGATGTAGACGCCTGAAACTCAACTGGAACTCGAGTCCTGATCGGCGATGATGGAATAGAAGCGTCAGATGCGCTGGAGAGCTCGTGGGTCCAGGAGTAAAGATCCACCAGGACAATCACATGAACAACATCCTAAAGAAGCATTTGGTCCCTCGGATCAATTTCCATTTTCGGTAACGAACCATACGTGTTTCAACGAGACTCGGCGCTAGCTCACAAAAGCAGCGATGGTGCACGGCTGGAGCAGAGGAAGTCTCAGTGATTTCATCTCGGCACAGGAGTGATCCCCATACAGTCCTCATCTCAATCACTCTTATCTGCGGAGTATAATAAGCACGGACATGTTGTACTCCTGACTGCAGACTCCTTCGAGTCTCATTCGAGGAAGGCGTGGGACAAAATGGATGACTACTACCTGCGACACATACTGTCAACTCCTTCCTGCGTCGTCATCTGCGAGTGCATCCCTAACAGAGGCGATGCAGTTAACAGGTCTGGTTTATTTCGAGTAAATGTATTACGTTGAGCTGAAAATATTAGAAAATACGAATTATACAACTGAGGAGTCATAATTGAGGACAATCCGGATACAGCTTCACCACGCGACACACGCAAGGCCAATCACTGCACAGATCTGAGGATAATCCAATAACGTCAAGTAACAGGGGAGTAGTTGTGGTGTCCAGTTACTCCATCGTATAAAAAGCGTTCCCCCGAGACTGAGGACACCAACGATAGAACGTCGGACAGCCCCATCGGCGGCTGTATCATTGCACCGTTTCTCAAAAAACCCCTTCTCCTCGCAAGGCGGGACTAGTTGTAACTGCCGTAACGAACGTTTCTCAACTGTACCTGAAGCGTCAGTCACGAGAACATTTATTCATTAATTAAGCCAGCGCTGTCTCATGTAACAAACATCACAACCACATCTAGTCTCTCATACAACACACAACTGCCTCACAGTGATCGCTCCATAGTACCGAACGATTCATAGACGCTGTGTGTGTCGCATAGTCTCTTCCTCCGTTTCTGATATTTGCCTTTCGCCGTATTTCGAGTGATTTCGACGGCAGATATACCACGTCGTTGTTGTCCAAACCAAAACCATGCACCCACATGGTCCCGCGGTCATCCTCGTCGTTCACAGTTGGATCAGAGAATTGGATAGCTGTGACGTAAGCCCTTTTCAAAGCCAATTATCCAGCAGTCACGCCCTGCTATTTTTGCCCGATAACTCTGCCCCAGTTGTACTGAATACAGTTAGAGGTCGATGTATCTACTCGATAGTAAAGCATCGTGAGAACGTTGTCCTGCAGAGTATTCGCTATTCACGGAAATCATCATGGTCCCTTTAAGTTCATTGATTTTCCCATCACTTTCCCGCTTACCTGGTAGTGACCTGGTGCTACAGTGTCTTGTGTTTCCTAGGAGTGGTGGTCACGCCGACACCACTGATTCAAACTGCCACCGTAAGGCACGCGTTCCCAGATGGTGGTGGCGGTGGTAAAAAGGCTTGCCGATGTCGCCCTCACATGGTCGCATTCCTTCCTAGGTATGATCCTAGGCAGAATATTTCACAGAATTGTGTCACCGGCACCAGTTAACTTCATGCGTCGTCGTCATCGCCTTCAGCTAGGGGAGCACCCGTGACGAACATTTTTAATTATAAACGCATCCGCCACACCAGTAAAGTTGAACGACTGGCGCTGAGGTTATGTAACAGTCGCCAAACTCGCATCTCGCGTTTGCGGTGATCGCCGCGGTAACAGTTGCAATGTGGGTAAGCTTACACTCTTAAAAATGAACTTCACCTCATAGCACGCTCCTAGCCAACCATCATCTCAAATGATATCGTTATCTGCCCTGATTTGTTGAAAACAGGGGACGGACGCCTTTTCTGTAACACTTATGCTGTTCATAATTGTCACAAAAAAGGCGTCCGCCCCCTGTTTTCAACAAATCAGGGCAGATAAAGATATCATTTGAGATGATGGTTGGATAGGAGCGTGCTATGCGGTGAAGTTCATTTTTAAGAGTGTATGTCTGCCACCTACAGTCATTCGGGTCGCCATAACTCGCAACACGTTGCGTTTCCTGGGTCAGGAGGTCACAGCTGTATCTCACGCGTGATCGGGGCGGTTTAGCCGTGCCGGCTATCACGGAGCGCTCTCTAGCACTGCAGATCCGGGCTCTCTTTGAGGCGCTTCACAATCCTGATCATCCAGCGTGACCACGCCCCCCTCCCTTGACTCCGCCCCCTCTCCCGGCCCCGCTTCCCCTTGGGTGCCGCGCGCCTTCACGCCCGGTCCTACAGCTGGCTAACCTTTTCAGTGACTTTCTTCGTTTACTCCACTCTTAGAAATGAACCTCACCACATAGCACGCTCCTAGCCAACCATCACCGCGAATGACAACGTTCTCGTCATAGATTTGTTGAAAACGGGAGGAGGAGCCTAGTTTGTGCCGGCCTCTCCTGTGGTTTTAAACAAATCAGGGTCGAGAACGTTGTCATTCGGGATTATGGTTGGCTAGGAGCGTGCTATGTGGTGTAGTTCATTTCTAAGAGCGTAGGGTACTTGCTCCGAAGCAACCATACGCGATGACGTCATCTCTGCTCTTGCAACCAATGCACAAAGTATGAATGTGAGTTCACTACATGCCATACAACATTTACTTAAATGTTATCATATATAGTAAACTATGTCGTACTTCTATACTATACTACCCTACCAGTTAAGCGACGATTTATGATTTACGTGCTTCTTGCACTTAGTGGTGTAACTCTATTCCTTCAGTGTTACTCTAAACCCACATTCCCACACCAGGAGGTGACACTTACTCGCACGACAAACAAAGGCGCGGTGAAAGATAACGCCTTATCTGCCTTCCACATAAGCAGGTTTCCCATATGCGTCGCTTCAGACTCCGCCAGGTAATCGATGGACCTCCATCTCTTCAACTGAACATCACTGCAAGTCTAAAGTGAGGTGAGGTCCCCAATACGTATATTTTTCACTATTATTTATGCTGCGTTGTAGCGATTCACTGTGTGGTTGCGATTATTTTTACTGTTCTCACTGTGTTGGTAAATTGTTTTTTATTAACTGTATAGCGTATTTTTAGAAGCGGGATTTTCTTGCGTCTGTCTTTGCTTATCCTGCTACTCCTCTGCGACTCATTATCTATTAATCTGTATCGTCACAGTAAATAACGTACGCTGCATCCGGAAAGGTGGTTCGTTAAATTGTCTAAGCATCACCGAAGCGCGCCCTTGCTTCTCCTTCGATTAATATAAAGCGTCACTCACACCGATGGTCGCTCAGAATTCCCACCTATTTGTGCCGTCTGCCTTTTTTTTTCCTTTCTCGGTGGTTGTGTTGCGGTTAATTGGAACGCTCGTCATTAATGCTACCATCCCTAAATAACTGCGTACTTCGCCCATCGTTGTCACCTTGTCGTCTCAACACGATTTGTTGCATCCGCAGTGGGAAACAATCTCACTGCGCCATCCCTTCTCGTGTCTGGTGGTGTCTTTCTGAACAATTACTGGCGACTTTTGCTCATAGTTTGTTATATAAAGTGTAAATTTAATGATGTCCTCGCTAGGAAAGGTCACCTTGGGTGGTCCGCAGGCAGAAAAACAACTGATAAGACGATAAGAACCCATGAAGGCATCACGTGAAGTACCCTCTCGAGCCTAGGAAAGAGATATTTATGTCTTTCCTAGTCACCGTGATGTGACTAGCTCACATAGGGCACATAGACGTTGTAATATATAATCTTTTCCCCTTCTAGCTTAATTGATACATATTATAATACACATTTTTATATTTGTGCAGTTTTGAAACCTATAGCTCCCATTGATGGTCCTCTATTCGACAGAAAATAAAATTTTTTTGTTATGTTAAACCGGTAGGGCCCTGCTGTAGGTGAAACTAACCCTGAATGACATTACTGACATGCCATTTAAAAGTCAGACTACGGACACTTTATGAATACGTTGTGGAGGCGATCTTCAACACAACGCAGTGACGAGCATGAATTTATGAACGCCAATCGTTGTTAGAAAGCATGCAGCAAGCCCTGTATGGAATGTGAGACAACACAGTTTACACCACACTTGTGACCACACCATGCAAGATCACCATGAGAATGTCTCGTAAGTCACATGGCACATTGCAGGTGGGCCATGGGTCCGGCGTGGGAACATCGACGACGATCGTAACTGAAGTGTTCGGCGGAGCCAGGGCACGATGAGCGCAGGGTACAAAGACTGACACGTGATCTACCTGGTGCTTGAAAGGAGTACTGAAGAAAAAGGTTTGTAAGACTCGAATACTATTATACGCTCCATTGTGTGATATTGCATTCAGCCAGATAACATAGTTGACGGGGACTATAGCCCGCATTGCGTTGACGTTTTCTTTTTTTACCGTAGCAGGTATTCGATCAACCACCCGTCAACACGTGCCATCACAGCGAGGGCTGCCAGGGAGGTCACCTTCTTGCACACGGTTGTATCGCCCAATAAGGTAAGTCCCGTCAGAGTCTCCCACTTACCAGAAACGACCGATTGGCAAACAAACGCGTTTGCTGGAATCTGTTCCGTATAATTTCAGGCTAGATAAACATTTTGAACGTAGAACAGATTCCTTAAAGGGGCTTTCTGGACTCCACATGTGAACTAAATAGGCCTCATCAGGTGATCGTCATTCGTGTAGTAGTTTTTTTTTACGAACCCTAGCGGAAAATATTTTACTCATTGAATATGTTACTCGCAAATCGTTTATTTCAAGTTTCTTCGGTTATGTGACTGGTTGTTCGACATTATATTCTGAATGTGAACAGATGTTCGAATATATTTATTCGCGTCATCTTCTGCAAGCAACTGTTTCGATCCCTGCCATCTGGGAAGCGAGAGCTTCGGCCACGCTGATTGGTTTTCGCAAACACGTGGCCTTACCGGAAGTAGAGGCAAACACGTCTTCGAAGGTGTCTTCAGTGATGTCATGGTTGGTTTAGTTGCGGTATTCTCAGTGCGAATTTTCCACGCGCAATTACTTTTACTTTCATTTCGTTATTATTTTTTTACAACTTGATGGAAAGAGAGATATATAACAAACGTAAATATATAGTGTAACACACTAGTGCGTAAATAACGCAGTATAGGCAGTACAAAGACTCGTTTTCTTCTATAGATTAACTCCAGACGGCTTCATCATTTGCAATGCTCATCTTACCTCAGATATGCGATCTTTTGAATCGCTATGTTTCCCGTGTGTGAACCACACTCTGAAAAACCTTCCTACTTTGCAGAGACGATGACGACCGTTACGACAAATAAATCAGAGCTGGAGCTTCACAAACTCCTTGAACGAGCAGTCCTTCTCTCCTACTACGACAAATTCATCGAGATAGGTGAGCCAAAACGGAACTTTGTATCACCGGGCACGTCAATCAGGGACGTGACACTTTCGTCGTCAACCACGCAGAGCCAACAGGTCGGGAGTGACCGCTGCCGAGGTCATGTGTTCGAAACCCTGTACCATGCGAGCAGGAGTCGGTCACGTCCTCCTCTGAGACTGTAGCCAAATACGCTGTCCCGTGCGATGGGGTTTAGCGAAGGTTGAGTAACTCTCAGTATAGGACGAATGATAAGGTACTCCTTGACCAGAGTTCCCTTTCGAGGCAAACCCCGATGTTACTAGAACGCCTATTTTCTTACTACGATCGCGAAGAGGCAAAGGTCCCAGTACAAAATATCGCGTGCCAAGATTGTCTACACTGAGGGATGTGTTTATATTGACGTAATTCGTTTGCAGGAATATGTTGCAAAGACAACTTTCACCTTGGAACCGAAGACCAGCTTAAATGGGTTGTCGGGTCCGGAAGCGCGTGCATAAGATCGATGGTGTAATTTTCTTCACCGCTTGATAGCTTCATTGGTGAAGTTTCCCTCCCGAAAACAGCTTACATGTTAAATAAACGGGATTTAAAAACTCGCACACCCTCAGAAGTACCGAAAAAATATCCCCAGATATAAATAGCGTTGATCCCTTTAACATTTGGGGAAATATATTTTTCGTACGATTTTTTTTTTCATGATAAGTGAAACACCCTACAACAGAAGCCTCAAGTCCTGAGAACAAGTACTTTATATTACTAAGAGCAGCTACTTTCCAGTACTCTTTGCATATTCTCAAGTACAACGATGGTTGCCTCATGATCTAAAAACTAGGAATCAGAGGAAAATCTGTTGGAATATATATACACAATTACCTCAATACTATGCACTTTGGAGTACGGATCTACATGTCAGTGCATTGGCAAAACACAAGGCAACTGTTCCGTCCACAAAAAAAGAAAAAAAGAAAACACCGGTCCAGATAAATAAATCTTTGATATCGAAGATGAAGGCTGCAAACAATGACACTGGTATCTCTACAACGCATGGAGTCACGTGTCTTGATAAGGAATCTGTCCACCCTAACCTCACTTACGGATTTGCCCTTAGGCGGGGACAATGTGCAGCAGCTTCGTGACTCCAGCGGACACGATTTCCAGGAGTTGATCAACATGGTAGATATGGCCAGAAAGCCACCTCACGTCAAGAGGTTCAAGAAAGCACTGGCAGAGTGGAAACCAGACACAGGTAAATAGAAAACTAAATTTGAAGAAAAGGCTGTCTCTTCATGTACCGTGTGTTGGCACGCGTGCGCAGTACATAATGTCCGTATAGAAAGATGGCGTTTCGTTGAACTAGGCCTCAGTCCGGCCTCACAAGCAGATCAGTTAACGAGCTATTTTCTGCAATCTCCGTAAGTCTTTCTAATGATTCTAATTGTGTGCACGAATCTCCTACATGGAAGCAACGATCGCGTAGGCCTTTGTGGGAACGCCCGGCTCTCCGTATATGGATAACTTGGCAGAAGTGGAGGATAGTTAGGTAGAATTGCAAGCGGCTGCATTCCTCTCGAAAGACCTTACTCAACCGACAGTTACGTTACCGCCACATTAGCCCTTCAGTCGTTTCCGACAACGAAAAAGTGCGTCTGAATCTAAGAATAAAAACGACAGTTTCAGCAACGTCCACTCCAGCGGATGGGGCAGAAGGGGAGCTTCACAACCTACTTCGAGGAGCAGATCTTCTCTCCTATCACGACAAGTTCATGGAGATAGGTGAGTCAGAATAGGCCGTGTCGATGCGTACGCGGAATACTAACGGAAGCTAGTCGTGCGTGTACATGTGAGGACAAGGGACGGTGGCCGCATGATTCAGAGCGTACCCGCGACCAATTAAGAGTTAATTTGGAGAAGAGAAAGATACGGAATAAATTTATGAAAAAACAAATCTGCCTATCACGCAATACGTATTTTGACCTGGTTCGTAGGAGACGCCGCGCGACATGTCGTCACTGTTAGCGTTGCGTCTGGTGTAATAATGGCGACACAGAACACGATTGTCACGTTCTCACTGTAAAGGCCGACTTGCATTCTGAATAGTGACTCCTGGTGGACAGCTTGACAGACGAAGCAGGATTTCGAGCGACGTCAAATGTCGCTCGATTGCTTCTCTAAAGGGACGCTAAAATTAAAAAAAGAAGTTGCTCTCATATGAAAGTCAGCGTTCGAATTGGTTTAATGCAAACACAGTGCGCACAGCACTAGCGCTACAGGAGAGGGCCACCAAATTGGAGTACCGACGAAATAAGCAACACAGTTAAGATGTTTAATTGAGAAAGGAAGATTTCCGTTTATGGAAGGAACCAAAAAGGTCGTCCTACTTACAGAACACCACGATGGTCGCAACAGTTACTTCCCTCTAGTTTTGAAAGCCGTACGGTTCCACAAATTGAGAGGACTCCTTTCGCATACTACTGTCTATACATGTCTATACATGAAATACATTATAAAGGATGTTTGCTGTAATGCGTCCCTAAATTATATTTTAAAAAAATTTAGAGGATGTAGCTCGCTACATTCGTCTTTGCGGCACTTCTTTCACCAGGGAAGACTGATTTTGTCGTATTTCAACTGGGATAAATTGAATTTTTAAAATTGATCTCGCTAATTTCCTGAGTCAACGCCACGTTTTTCCAACGGAAATGGAATGCGCATATTTGATTTACTCCGAAACATCACTGAAGGCGTCAAGCACCACATCGGGAACACATAAAAAAAAACAAAGAAAAAAGGCGCCGTTTTGGTACTCCCAAGTCGCTGGGCGGGAGTATGTCAGCGCTATGTGGGCCGTCATTGCTCCGCCCTCTTCACAGTCCCTCGCCGCACAAAATTTGCTGCGTCACGCCTTCAGTTTCCCCTGGCGCTTCCTGTCGTTCCACGCATATCTCTTCTTGCCGACTCCCAAACCGGTGCTTTTTGCATTTTTTTATGTGTTCCCGCTGTGGTGCTGGACGCCTTCAGCTATGTTTCGGGGTAAATCGAACGTGCGATTTCCATTTCCATTGGAAAAACGTGAGGTTGACTGCACAGATTTGCGAGATCAAGTTTAGAAATTCAATTTAATGCTGTTGAAATTTGACTGGTGAAAAAAAAAACTGGTGTGTTCCTGGTGAAAAAAGTGCCGCAAAGACCAATGCAATAAGCAGCATACACTGTCCAGATTTTTAAAAATATAATTCATAGGCACTTTATAGGAAACATCCTGTATATTTCCAGTCCCCTTACCTGGACCTGACCCCATTGATGCCAGATAAAGTATTCGTTGCGGATTTTGAGCCCTGTTTGTCTTCCTGTTCTTGTGGACATTTCGTTCCCATGGAGTTGAGATGACTACAGGTGTTTTGTCGACACACCTAAATGATGTTTATCTTTGTTTTTCTTTTTTTGGTGACCGCCACGTTTCAGTTGTTGATCTTCTATGTAAAGGCCCCGACAAATATTTACGGAACACGCAGCAGGTGTATTTTCTCCTGTGCGCGACAGCCCATATCCCCAAGCAGCACAATGTACTGAAAGTCGGGTGCAATAGGGGTGGACGGGTAGGTGGAAGACCTTGAACAGGCTTGTGAAACGAAAGAACATTGATGAAACACATACCGGCCACCCCTATTGCACTCGACTTTCAGTACATTGTGTTGCTTGGGTCAGCATGCACGTGGCACTTGTCCATAGGGACCCCCCTCCCTTTGGGAAAATCCTGGGGATCCGCCCCTGCTCGAAACATGGTTTGAATTGGTGTCGCTGCCGTCGCACTCCTCTACCCCTCTGAACGAGTGAACAATCCCACTTCCGCTTGCCGCCAGGGTGTCGCACCGAGGTGGAAATATACCGGTGGCGTCTTCCGTAAACTTTTGCGGGGCCTGTACTCTCGCGACTAAGAACGCCGTAAGCGGCACCGAAGGCCAAGCATCGCCGACGCTGGTCAAGGAACCGTCGAGAAATCACCGTGTGCAGGTGGGCTGAGCGGTTTTCTGACAGGCTGACGTCACCACCGCGGAACTCTGTGTCTTTCCGTCGAGAAAACGTTGTACGCGGGTTTCATTTTATAGCGCGGTCATCGCCATGTATCGCAGTCAGGCGCTACTCTCCAGGATATTTCTAGGGTTCACTCACCATTCAACGTCTACTCTCCACCCGTAGCCGCCCTTTCAGTTTGTTTTAGTGTTACTTCTATAATGCACGGAGTCACGTGTCTTGGAACCTTAACCTCAGTTTTGGAATTGTTTTTAGGCGGGGACAATGTTCAGCAGCTTTTTGACTCGACGGCGGGCGATTTCCAGGAAGTGATTGACCTTGTTGATATGGCCAGAAAGCCATTTCACGTCAAGAGACTGGAGAAAGCACTGGGCCAGTGGACAGGACCGTCAGGTAAATGAAGAACCAAACGGGTAGAAAGGACTCCATCTTCGTGTATCCCGTATAAGCTTTCGGTACCGGTGTATAATGGCACCCTGAATGCCGGGAAGGCTTTCTTCGTTGGTTCACAAATCCAATATTACGAGCCGAGCAGTTGACGACCTATTTTCTGCAATCTCCGCAATATACCTAATCGATCTAATTGCATGGAAGAACATTTCAACTTGAAGCAGATGATCACATAGGTCATTTGGGGGTACCGGACTTCCGCATGCACGATTGTATAGAAAATGTAGAATTGAGAGATAGAGGTACCGATAACCTACCCACAACTGACTCGATTCTCACACGCGCTGTTGTCACATCAATCACTCTGTAGTTTTATCTCTGAGCATCTTTAAATGAAGATAGTGACAGGAGTTTCACGTTATCTTACAATGAATTATGATTTTGCGTGGATGTCGATCGATGGCTTAACAGTCGACATTGCTTTACAGTCGCGGTAGCGTCCAGTGCGGCCGACGAATCAGAAGGGGAACTGCACAAATTACTTCGAGGAGCGGATCTTCTCTCCTACCACGACAAGTTCATCGAACTAGGTGAGTTAAAAAGTGTGTCTGTGTATATCGAATACTAGCGGGATCCAGGCAGGTTGCTGCATTTGCAAAGGCGTGTGGGGCCGGTGGTGGTGAAAGGCGAAATATGAGATAGAGCAGAGTGTTAAGATAGAGAGAGTTAAGCCGTCACCTAACGCCGTCCCGAATGGTAGTTCTTCTTCCTGCGCTGAAGAAGCGCTAAAGTTCAGCTCGTAGACCTGTGTGAGTGCGCCACAAAAATTCCACGATTCGCTAATTGGCAGAGGGCGCGACATGGGGGGTGAATTCCACCACGCAAAGCGGGGCCTCAGGGTGTTTTTCATATATCTTTACCATAGTCGTGTGGATGCAACCAGCCATCAAAACGGCAAGCTTTCTATACAGTTACAATTATTATTACAAATAAATCTCTTTCGACAGATTGATAATTTCGGCATGCTGAGCTAAGACTGAAGACGTTAGAATGATGGGCTGGTTGTGTTGAAAATCTAGATAAAATGGTTAAAAAGCAAGCGAGCTGGTGGCTAAGATCCATGACGAAAACCCGAGACTGGGAAAAAGACGAAAAACAGACGACACAACACAAAGTCTCAACTTTGAGACTTTGTGTTGTGTCGTCTGTTTTTCGTCTTTTTCCCAGTCTCGGGTTTTCGTCATGGAAATTCTAGAATCGCCAGTGAAGGGGAACACGAAAAGAAATGTTTAGTCCCGTCGTTTCGTGCACTCTTGTATGGCTTCTCTTGCCATTCTAAGAAGTAATTTAAGAATACTTATTTTAGAATGGGATTAAATGTTTGCTGCATCCCCTGGAGTGAAAGAACAAAAAAGACTGAAAATAGGGCCTTTGGGATTGCAGAGGTTAACGAGCCTTATAGTATAGGTCATCATAAAACTATTTAACGCGAGACAGAGACAAAAATTCGTATTCCAGGTCAGGTAGGGCCTTCTGCGTTAGGGATGTGTCTAATGTGTCCGAGGACACGTTACGGATGTTTAATCTCGGTACTGGATTTGTTCTCAGGCGCAGACAATGTGCAGCAGCTTTGTGACTCAACCGACGAAGAGTTCCAGACACTCGCCGAGCACGTAGGCATGGCCAGAAAGCCCCTTCACGTGAAAAGATTGAAGAACGTACTCAAACAGCGGTCAGGCCATGCAGGTAATTGAGAAATCCTGGGTTCTGGTAAAACCACTCACTTTTCGTGTACATGCTCCTGGCACTCCATGGTAGTATTCATACACGACGGTCCGTATTGGCCAAGGGGAATTCGGTTGTATACGTGCGGTGTTTTTTGATTCCCAGGTCCTACGCCGAGTATATACATAGTAGCAAGGCGTTACGTGGCACTGTAAATCAGTTGTATGTTGCTTTACGTTTCCTCTACTTCAATCTCCGCGATGCCTCTAATTATTCCACGAACAATCCGCGATCCACAAAAGATGTTACGGACCCTTCGGAGCTCTTACAGGTTCAGGTTAGTAAAGGCATGTGCCTCAGCAAGGATTCTCAACTCGGGATGGGAAATTTTGGAATTGAAATGTGGGAAGGACGCCCCGCGTCATTCACTTGTGTAGTGTATCATTCGCAGGACATCTCCTTCGTCAGGGACACACCAAGGGTAGGTCATGGCAGTTTCTAGATGGGCGTGTCTCATCGGTGCCAGCGGTAGGGTCGCTCGCTAGGAGCAATACAGCCTCAAGAAACTCGGGAGGAGGAATAAGATACCTCGGAACTTATGCGCGTATTGCTTTGGAGTTATTATGAGCAGGGGATAGTGCCTTGATGGACGGTAAAACGGGTTCATACGTGAGCGAAAGGGTGTTGAGAACCGATCACGTAGAGAGGTACCAGTCCTATGTCTCAAACCTCCAGCTGCATTAGTCATTGTGTCCTTTTATGACCGAGTGCTTCTCTGGAGCTTCCAAAAAGAAATACAGTGACGGTAGTAATGTCAGTGAAACGGTGGCTGCAGATGTTTTCTCGTCCATTTCTCAAGTCAGAGGAGGAAAAAATCCTCAGCCCCTCCTATGGTTTTATTATCTTGTCAATGAACAGCGCGATGGCCGTAGGTTGCTATAGGTCTGTCTGACTTATGGACGTGGACGTCAGCCGGAGAGATATGCACGATGGCTCACAAACCCTATTGACTGACATGTCTCCCGCATTTCCGAGCCAGCTGTGTTTCGGGATTCGCACAAACGATGTAATACGCGTCTATTACCCTCTGTTGTGAAGCTCTGTATACAGGTCCTCATCGTATCGGAGAACCTTCTCTTAAATATGCACCACGTAACAGGGGGCCAAGTGTTACATCCCCTTCTGCCCATATTATTCCTCTTCCTGGTCCAGTATAGCTTACGTATTCCTTTATGCTAGCAAGTCGATTTTATCTTATCTTACATGAAAATTTAAAACCTCACTGCCCGGACATATGTGTCTGTATCGCCTACACTGAACTTCCTTTGCAGTCATAATGACGTCCATTCCTTCAAACGAGTCGGAGCGTGAAGTTCACGAACTGCTTCAGCGAGCGGATCTCCTCGCTTACTACGACAAGTTCATCGAGAAAGGTGAGCCAGAACGTGATTTCGTGTCAGCAAATATAGCGAGCTCACAGGTACTTCGGTTGTTTTGTTAACGATTAAGATCAATATTTTTCGGCATGCTCGCTGAACGATTTTTCTGAAGTCAGCCTGGGTGGATCAGTAGTATACTGCGGCCAAGTGCCTCGGATTTGAAATGGCGCGAATAATAATAAAAATAAATAAATAAATAAATCCAAAGGACAACTTCTCTCACTTGTAGAGCAGCGCCTTGTGTGGTCTACAATGCACTTACTAAATCGTCTTCATGGGACTTGGAATGTGTTTAACTTAAGTGTTCAACTTGACCCTAGGCGTAGACAATATGCAGCGGCTTTTTGACTCGACTGAAGAAGAGTTCCAGAAGTTCATGGATCTTGTTGGCATGGCCGGATACCCTTTTCACGTGATGAGGTTCCAGAACGAAGTAGAACAGTGGACAGGGCACCCAGGTGAGCTACGCACCATTGAACTGAGGCACAGCACTCGGTCCTCGTGTACCGAGCGATGAACACACACCTATACCCTAATACGCAGTTCAGTTTTTTATCAGTTTGCACGCTGTGTAGTAAATCGTGTGCACAATGCAAACTAACGTCTATCGAGGTTTTGCTACCCGTTTAGATACATGGATCAACAATCCACCGCTGTCTTTGTATTTATGTACCACATAATAGCCATCGTATTTTTTTCTGTTTATTTATTTATTTATTTATTTCATTTAAATGGGCCCTAAAGAGGTTCGTGTCTTGTGTCTCATAGACTACTGGACGCAGGTATATTCTGTTTTGAATGGTTATTATTTTAATACATGCACAATGTAATGCAGGGAGTGTAAGATGTGCGCGCTATGTCGCTAAAAATGACGGAACGATATATCGTAATGACGAAGTTTCCCACCTGCCGCTAGCAGACCGCCTGTGCACGTGCAACTCGGTAACTTCATCCACAGACAGTCTTTCACCGCAATTTGAGAATGCGGCTTCGAACGTGACCTTTGATGTCTTTTCGTTAGCTGGTATTTACCAAATCTTACTCTCTTTATTACGCCGAAATATCTCTATCATCCTTAATAGATGGCTATCGACATGTCTGTAAAAAGGTATACACAGGGTGCCCCAGCTAAATGCGAACATATTTCATATATATGTATATCAAAGTAAAACATAGAGTAAGAAATATAAAAGTATTTAACTTCGCAGCCGTCTGATAGATCAACCTCTTCAACCTCACTTTTTCCGAGATGAAATCAATCAATTTAGCGTATGCTGAAGGGCACTCCGTAGGAGGTCATCAGTGACCAGTGACACCAGTGCACACCGGTGCACCAGTGACACTTTGCAGGTCGAACTTACGACCTCTGGGTACGTATTACGCCTTCAAAAGTACTATAATACATGAAACGCTTCGTTTTGTGTATTATAATACAGATACAAATACATTTCAAAAAGGAGTATTATAATACGTAATAAAAATACTGAAAAGTATTACAGTAATAGTATTATAATACAAAGTATTAGTATTACTGCCCATCCCTGCCTACGCATCACAGGCAAGTCTGAGATTCCCTTCCCCCGCTTTCATTGGACAAGGGGGATTTCTGGCAATATGTTTCCTCTGGTAATTATAGACGTTGGGGGTGACGTACCCTCCATGTTTCGCGCCGATTCAGAGGAAGCTCCAAAGTGGCACCTTTATTCGCGCTTTAATTACAAACTGTGCAAGTGGTGGGTTTAGTTCCTGTTGCATTATTCCAGTGAAGACAGGATGTTTCATATCGCGGATATATTTTTCAACTTGAGTGGCCCTTTAATATAGACGAACGTTACGCAGATGCAAATACCCGAGGCTTAGCAGCTACCCTCACCGAAATGTTTTTCTTAAAATTCCAGTGAACGCAGCTCATAATAATAATAATAATAACAAAACGTCAAGTTCGTGGCCAATACGATGTCATTTTGCGAGCATTCAGTACTGCTGTGTGTGTTCATTCAACATTTGCTACATACGAACATGTGCCCATGTACGTCTCCTCTGCTCGAGTGTTTCTCAGCGTTCGTTCAGCCCTTTTGTCCTATGAATTAAGCTCATAAGCTTCACGGCAATAACAAAGACGCCAGCGACTAGAAGCAAATGTTCTCCAAGTGCGGGGAATCCTTCCTTAGTGGAGATTTTAAGCCTAACACTCATCTAAAGTCTAGCTAACACTCATCTCCGATCGCCCCTGCAATACACTGCTCGTACTACACCCTTCATATTCATACACTTCACCAACTATATGAATGGTGTATGAATGGAATATGCTGGCGTCTCTGTTATTGCTGTTTGCATGCGCTGATGCGATAGATTTTCCTTTGAGATGTCGTTCCAATGCATACACAATGTATGTAACCCATATAACGCATATACAAGTTCAATGATCATTTTTTTCCAGCGTGCCAACCAATCGCTTATTTTTTCAGTCACAATGACGCCCGTTCCGGCAAATAAACCGAGACTATCTGAGATTCACCACCTCCTTGAACGAGCGGGTCTCCTCTCTTACTGGGAGAAATTTGAGGAAACAGGTGAGTCCAAACGATTCGCACAGCTTGCACAGCACACAACACACAGGGCGCTTGTTGGTCTGTGCAGGCTATGGTAAGTGCGTACTGAAAACCCTGTCTTTCCGTTCGAGCCAAAACGCACTCTGTCGCCTCATGCCATGGAACAACCGCATGAGTCAGTTAGAAGGCAAATTCGCAGTAACGATGTAACGATTCACTGTGTCTATATTCTCAAATATGAGTCTTGGTGTTTTTCAAGTAACGGATACTCTAAACAACATCAGGAACTTTATTTTAAGATGATGAATGGGGAGTTCCATCGTGAGAGCAGACACACTACCTCATTGCTGGTGGAGATGTGGGGAATGAAATGATGAGCCCCTTGAGTATAAGGATCGAAGTCCTATGGTGTCCAGAAAGGTACAGAGAGCTTGGAGGACAGAGCGTTGGTGGGCTGCGGATGTGGCCAGGGACCAAGCAGTTTTCTGTGGAGAGGGGAGGATGGGCGAGAGTCCAGCTGACTAACGTTGGTAGTGTGGCCAAAGAAGAAGAATGTGACCACAGCGGCAGCGTCTAGGAGAGTCAACTTGTACGCACTTTTACCGAATTAAGGCTTACTCGTGGAAGAAGCTACGACACCATGCAGTATCTTACGACGAAATGTTAATCATTTGAGGTCACGTAATTCGTAATTAGTCCTAACGTGTAAAAAGGAATATTTAATGTAACGTTTCAACGGGAACATTACATTAATTCGCAAATGCTCGTATACGAGCACTTGGGATTTCACGGTTACGGTTTTAGTCTTGGTGTGACGGGCGACTACGTTTGCCAATTTGTTTAATCTCGACCACTCTCGCCATCGCGGCCCGTAAAGGCTTAGTAAACACCACTATGTGGAAGCAGACGCGGTTATTCTCGACTTTTTAGGGACACATTTTTCCATCCCAGCGTACTGCCTCTGGGTACTTTTAACGCAGCCTGTTGACAAGCCAACCTTTCAATACGCATTGAGATGAATACGTAATGCCCCTAAGCGGGCCTCTAACTAATGACCAATAAATAAATAAATCAAAACGACAATTTCTCTCGCTTGTAGAGCAGCGCTTTGCGTGGTCTACAACGCATTTAGTAAATCGTCTTCATGAGATTTGGGACGTGTTTAACTTAAGTGTTGAACTTGACCCTAGGCGTAGACAATGTGCAGCAGCTTTTTGACGCGACGAAAGAAGAGTTCCAGGAGTTTATGGACCTTGTTGGCATGGCCGGATTCCCTTTTCACGTGATGAGGTTCAAGAAGGAACTGGAACAGTGGACAGGACACCCAGGTGAGCTACACACCACTGAACTGAGGCACAGCACTCGTACCTCGTGTACTCCACCTTGGCATACCTGCGCGGAACATCCCAGACAACCATCAACGTCCCGAGGACATCCATGTTTTGTCATAACGTCCAGATCCATGATGGATGTCCAGGTGACATTCCATGGATATCCAAAAATATCCATAAATTTCCTACATTCATCCAGGGGTGACGTGGCAAGAGGGACGTCCCCTGGATGTCCTGTAGATATATATTTTGGACGTGTCCTGAAATTGACAACGAGACTAACAGTTTTATGTTATCTATGCTAACAGTTAACAGTTGTGCATTCTGGTCACAGCTAATATTAACTACATGCCTGAAATTACATAATGTAAGATTTTGTTGCCCATATTAGCAGCTATGTTCAGTTTGGATTGGCGTCGTGCGAGAAATACTACTCCAGCTTCATTTATTCAATACCTCCATAAATGAATGTGCATACAACTGCGACAGTATCAAATCGGAATACACGCTAGGTTCGCTGGAATCAAAGAACAAGAAACGTTGCCTGCTGTCCACTGCTGAGCGTCGTCTGCTATACTAACTGCACCGCCGCGACCAAGGCAGAAAGCGCCATGGATATCGACAATAGCGCCGACATTCATCATCATCATCCGCTCGCCTGTGCCGGCGTGCTTTGTCCAGTAGCTCTTTCCGTTGTGCTGTTCCAAGTTTGAAGGTGGGCTTATTAAATGTGCACGAAGTTGCCGTGATGCCGAAAGTTAAGGGTAAAAGGTGTGTGTACATGAAGGCACTATACGGGCTGAAAAAAAAAAGGCTCCATGCGATTTCGGCTGACGCCCTGAATACGCTACGCGAGCAACACGAGTGTCGCGCGTCTTGTTCACGGGATCAAGATCAAGACCTTTGTGTACATGGTGATTGAAAGTGATGAGAATTGTGTTCTCAGCAGTCCCTCCAGTCGCCGAGGAGATTGAGGAAACTTATTCGTCGACGTCAGAGAGTGCTGAACAACAACTTGATTGTGAGATGATGAATGGCGTCCGAACAGTTTGCTGTTCAACAGTTTAAAACACAAAGTACTCAATGTGATTTCCAAGGCAGAAGAGAATCGAGCCCGGCTGTACATGGTACGTTCACGCCAAATGTAAATGAAAAACCGCATATTTTGACTTCTTTGAGGAAGTGGGCCGTTGAGTGTATAGCATACATGCTTTACATTAAGCATATGCTATCAGTGCCATATGAACTCGAATGTATCGTTTTCGCTCGTGACTTGGTGGGAACGGGAGGAGTACGCCTTTTTTGTACCACTTATCAATTGCATAATTGATACAAAAAAGGTCACGCCTCCGGTTTTCAACAAAATCGGGGGCGGGAACGCTGTCATTCGGGATTAACAGGCTATGAGGTAAAGTTCGTTTTTAAGAGTGTGCTGGTAACAATCTTGTGTCAGATTTACTTCAGTCTCCTCAAGACAAATTATTGTTGATGTAATATTGTAATCATGTTTTGAGCCGATATTCTGTGAATAGTGGATTGAAATTTTTGACAAAATTCAGTTGGAGCCTGTCTAGGCAAGGGAGCGTGCTATCAAGCGAAGTTTGTACCGTAAAAGTTGATTTGAAAAATTCATTTGTTACACTCTAAAGACAGAACTTCACCATATAACACGCTCTGCGCCAACCATGGCTACGAACGATAGGGCTAGCCTCTAATTCCAAGAGAGAGGAGGGCGTACGCCTTTTTGTGTCAATTATCATATATCCAAATTGACACAAAAAGGCGTACGTACCGCTCTGTCCTCATATCAGAAGCTACAACCCTATCATTCGTAGCAATGGTTAGCGCAGAGCGTGCTACGCGGGGAAGAGATGTTTTTCGAGAGCGGAAGGGAGTATGTCTACCAAGACGTGGCAAACATAAAATGAAATTCAACAGTGTCCACCCTGTGTTCCTTTCTACTGTGCTTTTTTGTGTGAAATTTTTTATTTGGAGTATTGTTAAACGTACCAATAAAAGAGAATGCTATCTTGGGCTGTAGAGTTTTAGAGAAGCAAATGACGTAGGGTACCGCCATGGGGTGGTGATTTTCCTACACTCTTAGAAATGAACTTCACCGCATAGCACGCTACTAGCCAACCATAATCTCGAACGATATCGTTATCTGCCCCGATTTGTTGAAAATGGGAGGCGTACGCCTTTTTTGTGACACTTATGATGCTCATAATTGTCACAGAAAAGGCGTACGCTTCCCGTTTTCAACAAATCAGGGCAGATAACGATATCATGTGAGAATATGGCTGGCTAGGAGCGTGCTATGCGGCGAAGATCCTTTTTAAGAGTGTATATCTGTAAATGTGTTCTTATATGCTCACATAATTTCAACTTCTTTTTTGTTTAGCGAGCTGTGATAAACAAGCTACAGTGCATTCTGCACTATGTTACAGTTACTTCATTGAAGTGTTCCTTATGATTACAATCTCTAAGAACTTTATTTATTTATTTATTTCTTCATGTTAGCACAAGCTGTGATATTTACTCACTTCCATGAAGTTTATAGAAGTATGTCACAAGGCTATAGTGGCATTCCTAGGAATGTGATGTCATGTGTTTGCTGAATAAATTTGACTACATTCGTTAAATACTTTTGGTGTGTCTTGTACTACCAGTTATATTGCGAAACATATATTGCAGACATTACAACATTATACACAGAAATATGATTGTCTGGGAGTATTCCGATCGGCAATTGTGCATTGTTTCAGGATAAGTGAGGTCGTGTATATAAGGAGTGTAATACTAGAGCATACTTCCTCGAATAACCTAGGTGTAGTTCAGTGGAGCCAGCATGTAATTCGGCAACATACATAGGTTGATAGTCACTGTAAATCACATTTGTGAGGGTGGGCTAGGATGACCGTACAACATCCTTGAAGCGTCAGTAAGGACATCCACTGGACTGACCTGGGACATCTATGGATGCAACTTTGGCAGTAAATTTGACGTCCACGAGACGTCATAGGGATTTCTGTGGACATCCCTAGGATGTCCAGATGTCCCAGAACGAACGTCCACAGGATGTTCCTGGAACGTTGGTGGTTGTCTGGGATAATGACTCGGAGAACGTCGATACATTTTTCTTCGTTGATTCAGAATTTACACGCTTATCACCTATTTTTTTGTTATCTCCACAATGCACCTACTGTCCTACTGACTAACGACGCAGACTGAACGAACGGATAACCCTATGGTCCCGATGATGGACACACCTATATCCTAATACGCAGTTTAGCTAGTTTTCTCAATTTACACGCTTGGTAGTACGTTGTGTGCACAATGCAAACTAATAACGTCTATCGAGGTCTCGCGACCCGTTTAGATACGTAGATCAACAGTCCACTGCTGTCTTTGTACTTATGTACCACACAATACCCATCGTATTTCCCCCCCCCCTGTTTTTGTCATTTACATGGGCCCTGAAGAGGTTCGTATTCTCAGTCTCATAGGGTACTGGACGCAGTTGTATTCCGTATTAAATGGTTATTATTTTAATACACGCACAATGCAATGTAGGGAGTGTAAGATGTGCGCGCTATGTCGCTCAATATGAAGAAAGGATATATCGTGATGACGAAGTGTCCGACCTGCCTGCTTGGAGACCGCCTGTCTCTGTTCTACTCGTTAGCTCCACTCACAGACAATACTATACTGCAATTAGAGAATGCTGCTTCGAATGCGACCTTTGATGTCTTTTCGTTAGCTGGTATTTACCAAATCTTACTCTGCTTATTACGCCGAAATACCTCTATCATCCTTAATAGATGGTTATCGATGTGTCTGTAAAAAATACAGGGTGTTCAAAATTAAGCTTTCATTATCACTCTATAAATAGGCGAACAAACGGAAACTGGTGCTATTTTCTCTGTTCCTTGAGTAAGAAACAGGTGCTACATAATTAGCAGCACCTGGGGTCGGATTCACAAACGCGATCGTAAGTTACGCTAAGATGCGCTAAGACGTCGTATCCTGCGACGCGCGTATGACGGCGTCGTAATCGCGATTCACAAAGCTATCGTAGTGGAGAGGGTACCCCCTTTGACGAGGAAGAGAAAGTTGCTCGCTTCCCGTCACGTGCGCCTCGGAGAGAAACAGCCAAAGGGTGCGAGACTATGTTTTCGCTATGGTAACGATGACGAAAATTTGTAATCGCACCAATAAGAGTCGTCCCATTAGAAGAAGACGAAGTTTTTCGCCCCAAATGTTTTGTTACTGCACGTGCTCTCGGTCTTTCGGTAGCCAAGCCATAATGGATGCCATGCAATCACAGGCGAAACGCGTTCGATGACACAGCAAATATATTTCCAGTATGTTCGTCTCAGGGAGGGGGTGGGTGAGGGTGTTTTGTAAGCGGTGTGTGGCACCCAGTTTTGCTGCTTTTATGGCTTCTTTTGCCTTTCTTGCAGACAATTTGGAGGGGTGTTGGGGGTGTCTTAGCGGTGTGTAGGGGATGCTTGAAAAATCCCTGCAACCCTATTTTACGGAGCACAAAGTCGAAGCATTTGTTGAAGGTTACCAAGCAAAAAAGTGCCTCAATGTCACTTCGGCGATGGTCTCGAAGGTACTGTGGCAAAGTACAATGCGTTGGAGCGTATTACGGAGTCTTTATTTGCCGTCTCCAAATCCACCGCTGCCAAATAACGCCGCCATCTTTCTTCGTAAGACTGTTCGGAAGCTCTCGCAGGATTCCGCAGTAAGCTGCGAAGATTTTGCGACGCGCGCCCTTCGTGAATCTACACTTCGTCGTAACTTTCCCGTACGACGGAGCACCGACGGAGATACGACAGATTCCGTCGCATGAGCTCTTTGTGAATCCGACCCCTGTTTCTTACACAAGTAGCGTAAAGTTATTCTTTAAAGTTATCCGGTTTCCTGTCAACGCTGTGTTTGCGTAGCGCTCGTGATAGCTTAATTTTGCAAAAATTTTGCAAAATTATTTAATTATTTAATAATTTGCAAATTTTGCGCAAAAATTTCCATAATTAAATTTACTTTACACGACATTCACACGAGCAGGTGGCAAAAACCCAGTAAGAACAAATGCCATTGACCGCATGACTCTAGGGGGTGTAGTTTTTTTTTTATAATTCAATGACACGTTTTCTGGGACACCCTGTATATATAGACAGCGTGCCCCAGCTAAATGCGAACATATTTTTTTATATGTGTCTATTAAAGAAAAACGTAAAGAAAGAAACATTAAAGCTTGCAACTTCACAGCCGCCTGATATACCAACCACTTTCGCATGCGATGGCGCCTTTCCCGTTCTCCTATGTGTCTGCTTCATTCTCGTCGTAACAAAACCAATGCTTCGCGACGGCCGCTGTGACGACCACAAAAATGGTACCCATTGACGTGGCTTAGTTCAGTTCGGAACGCTGTTTTGTACGCAAGCACAGTAGTATAGTTTATTAAAAGCGCAATAGTCAACCCCAAAATAAGTGACACGTTAAGGACCAACTACAAATTCACGTTAAGTATGTATTGATTACCTTAGCATCGTGTCGTTCTATTTCTGGATATATCATCAGTGCACACTGAGATCCCAGTGTTTGTGTTATACTGGGAGCATGCTGAGGGCGACATTTTTCCCCTGGTGGCGTGCGGGAGTATCTGGGCGACAGAGTTTGTCGCGAGAGGCGTTTTAGCTTGCAAAAAACGCTCCATGGGCGTCAGCCTTCAGACAACGTGATGATACAATAAAAGCGAGTGCCGCGATCCGGACGAAATGCCACACTTGATCAGTCTCTTTTACTTCGATGAATATGTGTTTAGGTTACTAATTTCCTTATGAAAATTACAGGAACTTATCCGGCAGCTCAATTTGATCCCCACATGGAAAGGTCGCAACAGTGGAAAGACGTCAGGAAGGAAATGCACGAAGCTATTGCGGCCAAAGATGAGGCTCGTGTTCTAAAGTGCCTGGATGCTGCGCCTGCATTGAAACTGTGGTTGGATCCTGACACAAAAAAGTCAGCTCTTTACAAAGCAGTCGAAGAGAAAGCTTTCCGTATTCATGGTCTCTTAGTCTCGCACGAATGCGCCCTCAAAGACGACGAAGAATCATCGTGTTACCAAGGTCTCACACGCCTTGAACGAGCTGAAATTCGTCGGCAACAATATTACACCACCAAATACGAGGACTCTTACATCGACTATCTGAAAAGCAAATCGCGGAGCGCCACCGGATGTGATGACTTCGGTGTACGATTGGAGAAGATGTTTAAGCAGCTCTCCAGTGATGAAGTAAACAGGATTATTCTCAAAGTTGTTTCAACAGCACCACACCTAGAAATAGTGTTCGACTCTGCGGCTAAAAACGTTCAGGGGATTACTGGATCCGGCGGGTGTTCCACACGCGGTCTGACCTATCCTGAAGAACAAATGGTTTGTGTTTGCGGCAGCATAGAGAAGCGAGAAGTTTGGGGAACTCTCATTCATGAGTTGTCCCACATGGCGCTGTCCTTAGTTTACAAGAATGAGGGAAAGCCATATAACCGCGGCGATAAGAAGAAGGAACGTGACTACCAAGAAATTCTGAACGACGTTAAAGGAAGGAAAAATAATGTGCATTTCCTTATCCAGAAAGCCTTCGACAATAATGAGGAAGAAGAGCTAATTGTACGGATTCCTCACATACTGACCGAATGTGACGAAGGAAATAGGATTCTGGAGCTTCAAGCACCGAAACTACTAAAGTTTTTCAAGGACACTGTCATGCCAGACATGCAGAGATACATTATGAATGGAATCCCGTCCATAGATTCAACGGAAATCGAAAAAGAGAACATAAGACTTGGAAAAGCTTCCCATGTTGGCCAATTCAAAGTCAATTTCGAGAAGCCGCTGGACCTGCGTGACCTGCAAAATATACCTCTTCTCGTCCTTGCGGGTCCAGAATTGAGACTCCTCGAAATAATGGTTTACAACACTGTGCAATCCACGGGGCAGCCATACTTGTTTTTCGAAGCAAACCAAAAAATGGACCCTACGCTGAACCATGTGTTAGTGAACTACAAATGTCGATTTGTGCTTGTAACGGTTTATCCAAACAAAAACGTCCAAGATGTTATTGCACTTCTGAGTGAAGTATCCCGTGTGACTGGAACAAACGTCATCTTCCTTGTGGAAGACAGCGGCAAATCTTCCTTGTTGGAGCAAGTGCAAGGAGACGCATTCTTTGCCGCTGGACTTGTAGTGCATAACATCCTTGAAGCCAGTTTGGAACATGTTTCGAATAGCTGCAAAGAAGAAGTGTTCGAAAAATCTGGCGTAGAACTTCAGGGCATTTATGTTTCTTCCTTTCCTGAAGCAATGAATATGGACACCTTCTCATGTTGTGTAGACACTTCGGTTTTCCTAAACCTCTGTGAGCATAAAAACATTAACCTGGGACCTCCGCTTCATGAACTCGAAGAATGTGTTCAGAACTGTTATGTGGAGCGAGTGTTTACAAGGGCCGTGAAAATTGACCTCAAAAAGTGCAGAATGGACGACGAGAATGAGGCTTTCGCACTTTTGGGGTGTCCGCATGATTGTGCTGCAAAACTTGTACCTGATGGCTACGAGGCAAAACATCAGAAAAATTTAATGCAGTTTGAAAAATTTGTGATCCTTAAGGAACCATGTGACTATGAAGCTCTCCTGAAAAATGGTAATTACCAAGGGAAGGTAGTGCATCTGTTGCGGACCACCAAATCCGGTAACGAAGTGCTGTGGACTAAATCAAATGGTCGTCTCAGTCACCTTTCAGCGACGGGAAGTGACGATTATACCACGGAGGTGTTGCTGAAGGTGCCCGAGAAGGTCGTCGTCGTCTCTGGTACTCCTGGTATGGGAAAGAGTGTGTTGGCATCTCGGATGTGTACACAGGTAAAAACTCAAGACGAGAAGCGGTGGGTGCTCTACGTCGACCTTCCTCGGAGAATGAAATTAGTGAAAACTGCGTCTCCTACTCTGAAATATCTAGCGGATCTGTGCCAAGTACAGAAAGATGGGCTGGAGTTCGTCTTGTTCGAAGAAAGCTTGAACAATGGGAGCCCTTTCAAGGTCGTTGTCATGTTGGATGGCTTCGATGAAGTAACCGAAGAATGTCGAGAGTGTGTGGGGGAACTTGTACAGTTTCTAGCTGAGAGAGAAGTTTACAAGGTGTACATTTTTACTCGCACTGTGTTTAAGCGTGATGTACAAGATGCCCTGCACACGGTGTCATATGATCTCGTTCCCTTTTCTGTACAGAACCAGAATGATTTCCTCACAAAATGTAGGGTCCAAACAGAAACTTCAGCGACCAGGAATGACGCATTTGCGGCAAAATTCCAGCAACTGTACGCGACACTGAAAGAGAAAAACAAGACAATCCTGGAAACCCCACTCCTACTTCGCATGATGGCACAGATGGAGAGCGGGGAAATTACGGAGTCGCACGATTACTCTTCGCTGCTTAATATTGCTGACATTTGTGGCGGCAGTATATACACTGTACACATCTACAAGATGTTTGTCGACTACAAGCATCTTGTGCACCGAAAAGAAAAGTTGAAGGAAGACATCGTCCTACGTGCCACGCGAGGGGAGCACGAAACAGCGCAGTCTTCATTCTACACACACCATCGTCTCCTCGCTATGAAGTGTATATTTCCTCAGGATATATTGCAAACCTTATTGAATGAAGACGAATTAGTGCAGTTAGATCCAGAAGGAAGTATCATGAAGGGCGTTGTGGACAATTCTCTCAAAGAAGGTTTTGTGAATAGAATTAATGGAGGAATTCCCGAGTTCGTTCATAAGACTTTCGCCGAATTTTTCGCAGCTCAATATCTCCTCGAGAAGGCAAAGATAAGGACAAAATCGAGCTATTGGGAAAAAGTAGTAGAACTATATGGTAAAGAAGACTACGAGGGTGTAATGCTGTTGTTCGATGGACTGGCGTCAGAGTCCTGTCCACTTCACTCTGCTGTGATAAACAACGACGCTTCTTATTTTGAGCAACGTGTTATTCAAAAAGAAGGCATGCTCGCTGTCGATGAGCTAAAAAGGACGCCGTGGCACGTAGCAGCCCTGCATTCTGATAAAGCAACACTGAAAAGGCTTCCAATGGATGATGCACTAATCCAGAATGATTTGTTTAATATGTCACCGTTGGGGTACATGGAACTTTTTTCCCCATGGATGGATGTTTTGTCGACTGGGACTTCGACTGTGAAAGGCAGACTCGACGTATTATGCGCTCGATGCAGTGAGGAAGCAGTGAGGCGTTCTAACGAAAATCTGCGCAGGTTTCAAACCTTGGAGCAAAAGGGATATTTTATTGAACGAGCAATATTCACGGCTGTGAGACTCGACCTACGAGGCGTTTTAGACGTGTGTCTGAGCTATGTGTCCCCGAGAGAGAGTACAGTAGATCTGCACAGAGACATCATGGACCAATTAGAATCACGCAAGGAACGAAGCTTGAGATGTTCTGCAGAGTCTTCGGTAATTAGAAACCTTGATAGTTTTACAGACAGTAGCAATAGAACTGTCCTTTTTTACGCAAAGTCCGAGACTGTTTGTAAAATGCTCGTTCCTTACTGCGATATGGGAATTCTTGATGAGGATGGAAACACAATGTTGCACATTAGCGCGGATGAAGGAAATCTGGAGACAACACAGTTTCACCTCGCACATTTTTCCATTAACGATAGAAATAGATACTTTCAAACTCCTTTGCACTTGGCTGAAGATGCAGAGATTGTGAGGCTACTTCTTCCTCTTTATCCCTCAGTGAATGTTCTCGATTATGATCAACAAACTCCGATGGGTATATGTGCAAAGAGAGATGATTTGGAGGCCATGAAGTTATTACTCCTTCGCACTCGAACATATGACACACATCACATCAGACTGAACACAATACTTCATGTGGCTTCTGACTCTCATTCCCTTAAAGCTGTGACGTTCCTTCTACCTCACACAAATGCGCAAATGCTTAACCGCGCTTGGACAGGTTTGCAATATGGGACGACTTTGGAGTCCAACGTTGTGAGGTGTCTCATCCCACACTCGATCGTGAACTCACCTGAAACGTTCGGCTCATCACCGTTGTACGTCTGGGCTATAGATGGTAGAAGGAAAGCAAACTCTATGCAAACTCTATGGCCTTATTTGCGACACAGTGACCCTAGGCATGCACAGAGGATCAGCAGAAGCCATGTGTTGGTGTGGATGACCAGGGATTTTCAAAAAGAAATTTGGTGTCTGAAACTTCTCTTCCTCCACTTAGATGACATCGCTGGTGATCGTTGTGGCTGTAAACTGCTACATGATGTGGCCAAGAAAAAGCTACGTGAGATAAAAGAAGAAAATTTCATTAATTACGTGAAGCTGTTACTGCCGCATTTAAATCTCACTCAGCAGGATTATGTAGAACGTGGAGTTAAAAATGAGGACATTGTAACCTTATATCGGGGATGGTCGGACACGAATAACATCGATGATCCCCACATTGACGATGTCGACACGGAAATGATTGATGACGATGACAATACGGAGTTGCTAATGGAAGCAGAGGAAGGTGATGTGGAAGCTGTTAAGATTCACCTCTCCCCTTCATCCGTGTGGTTTACAGATGAAGAAGAGAACACTGCATTGCATTTGAGCGCGTCGAATGCACACACAAATGTGGTGAAGCTTCTCATTCCTTTTTATACATCAGTGGACGTGATCAATGTGCATGGAGAAACGCCCATGCATGTGTGCGCCTCAAATGGACACCTGGGCGTTGTAAAGTTATTATTACTCCGCTCTAGAATGAGTTTCCGTGACGTGGTTGGAAGGACACCTCTTCACTGGGCCTGTGAAACTGATGAAGTTGATATCGTGAACTTCCTTCTTCCCCACTCATTTCCTAATATGCGTGACGGGTTGGGTTTCACGTGCTGCGCTCTTTCCGTGATGGAAGAGGAAATGAATGTTTTGAGATGTATCATCCCTCACTCTCTTATAAAATGCCCTGATTCGAGAGGCTATTCACCAACTCGAATGTGTGCAAGGGGTTATAGGAGAGAAGAGCTGGTGACATTATTGCCATATTCTTGTGATTATGACGCAGTGAGTTTATTGACTATTCTCCCGCTGTCAATTTTTAAGGACGATATGAGTATGGAAGCTACGTCTTGTCTGAAACTGATGGTACTCCACTCAAATGTCAGTGCGGTAGATAAGTGTTTACGTGAAACACTCAACGACGTTGAAAAGTTTCACGTTGTAGAGTCTGATGCAGAGAGTGATGAGAGTGATGTATTCCTGAGTCTAGAAGAGCTATTACTACTCCTGAACTATATTTCTCTCTTGCTTCCGCATACAAATGTTTCTGCTAAGGACGATGAAGGCATACTATTACAAGGAGCCCTCCAAAGTATCCAAGATCCCGAATTGGTTAGCTTCCTTCGGAAATGGACTCGCTTGAGTGACTTTCATTCATGATGCTGACGATTGTTTGCAATGGTTGTGGTTAAGCACCAAGTGGCACCGAGCTGTCAATGGACACGAGCCCTGAAGATGATATAGCAGTTTTAATAGAGGTATCAACAGCAGTATACTGAGTCCTTGCCTTCATCCGAGAAAGCACAAATATTCATCCAGTGTCAAAATGAAAGAAAAAAGATCACTTTTCTGATTTTTTGTGATTGTGATTATGACTTACGCATTTTGTTTCTTATTCCTTATGTTACAAAGTACTATTCCGTAGTAGGTTCATAAGGTGATTTGAAAATGTGTAAAAAATGTGTCTATTCCTAATGTGCTAGTAATATGGTTAGCAATGATATGCCACAGTATTAGAATACGGCTGCGTGCGATTATGTTTGGTGTCAAATGTATATACCCAAATGTCAAATGTAAATGAACAAAAGTGTTTTTCGCACATTGGAGAAGGTTTAATTCAAATTATTTTGGAACTCTCGCTCACTTCGCTGCAGAGTTGTGTAAAGTAAATATTGTCGAGCGAAACACATGTGTGATACAGTCGTACTTTTATTACGACCTAATAAATGTAAGGGTTCCAAATTGCTTTCCCAGTTATCGTTACAGATTACGGAACATATTACTTTGAAGTAATCAAGGTTCGTGTAAAGAAACCTCGACTGACTCAAATATGCCTGTTACAAATTAGATTTGTGTACGTGTAATTAAATGATTATATGCAGTTGTCCTTGGAAGTAATGTGTCCACTTAGATGTCATCAAGAGATGCAGATGAGGAGAAAATTCAGTGAACCGGTAAGCAAAGATGAAGGGAAGTGTCCCAGGAGGAGAGACGCCCATATATTTCGAACAGAGACTGCTATTCCTCTTCATCATGAGCGAGAATCAGAATTAGCGGCTCGCACACAGCGCAGGACATGTCCTAGGGCCTCATAGCAGCCACAAGGACACGTGCTTCGAGGGGACGCAAGTTATAGTTATGGCCAGCTTGTGAAAGCTTGGGATGCGTGCTTTAGTTGTTATTACAGTTACTTTTGCGGATTCTAACTACCCGAGCAGCACACAATATTGGTCCAATATTGGCACTGTCTCGGTTTTAGTGAGCCTAATGAGGGCCAACCAATGAAGAGCAATAAGGTGTTATCCTGGCTCACCCTACTCTCACCACCGTGCTACCCATGGCAGTGTTTCAGTACCTACCCAGGTAAATATAAGAGAAAAGACAAAAGAGAAAAAAAGAATGTATTGTACTGTGATGCCTTCCCGTTGTCGTGCTGCCATTCAAACCAATTAAAACTAGACCAGAGTGGCAGTTACTATAGCTACAGGGCATTCGTATTCTTCATTGGCTCACCACGGGCTTGCAACATTGGACCAATATTGGCAGTTTTGATTGGCGTATTACCAGACCTTTGTTGCACGGCCTATATACTGGACCAACGTAACTTATATTGGCTGCCAATTTTGGACCGATGTGGGACCATTGATGGCGTGCTGTTTTTAGAGTTATGTTTAGAGTTACCAAATTAAATTTTCGCAGCCATCTTGTGCTCCCACCACATCACTTTCATAGCTGCTTTCATATCGTGCATTCGTGCTGCCCAAACTCGAATACGCATCGGCCATATCGGATCCCCATCAAGAGTACTTAATTCAAGCATTAGATTCAGTTCAAAATGTGCTTCATTACATCTAACTATTCCAGAGACGCGAGTGTTTCACGTATAAAGAAAAAACCTCGACGTTGATCAAGACGGTTGATAGCCAGGCGGTGTCTCTTCCATAAAATGTATCACAACACAAACGCTGGCGATCGTCTCCTAGTCCCTGCTAACTAGATTTCTAAAAGCGATAAAACTCCGGTGCAGGGGACACAGACAGACAAAACAGACGACGCAAGTTCTATCGCTTTTTAACTACATTTCCTCTCGTCTGAACGACATCCATGTGATTAAGCTTCCCCATCGTAATATCACTTCCTTTCTGAAATAATTCTTTCCTAACGATATTAGTGATGGAATCTTCAGCCTGAACATGTTGCTTGTACACTCGACACCACTCTGTTCTACTACAGTAATGTATATATTATATTGAGCATCCTTTCATTGTTTTATAGTTTGTAAATATTTCACCCACTTGCCGTTGGGTCATACTGCCTTGTATATAGTGATACAATACAAACTTCACATAGTGTATGTCAAGAGCAAACGTTGGCTCATGTAAATAATTTGTTGCTGCTTTTTGTTCTGGGGCTCCCCAGCACTGTTCCTTTAACCTGCGTCAGTAAATACTTCATTCAGTAACTACTGGACTACCAAGATGTTTCTCAAACTCCCTAACCAAGGTCTCAGGAACACCATGTCATGGTAAAAGCCGGTAAAGCGATAAACTACTGCGGCTGCCCAACTGACTGAGGTAGGGGACTTTTTTTTTCTTTTTGCGGACACTTTATATTCAGTTTAGGTAAAAAAAAAAGATGACATACATTCACAACAAGTTTGATTTATCAACGGGCAGCCGGTACAGCGGAAATATTGCGAAGGAATTAGCCGCTGTACGCAACACTTCACCATGTACTATGAGGTCACATCCCCGAGCGTTTATGTTTAACTGTTGCTGCATTCGATCAAACTTGTCAGTACGATCAAAACATGTTTTTCAATCCAAGCACAGAAGCAAAAGTGACATTGTTTACAAACGTGTTCACCGGCGATCATGTACGCCGCCATTTTACTGATCATGTGAGTGATGACGTTTGCGTAAACGTCATGATAATGATGATGATGAATCTGGTGGCTGTACCCGCTGTACCCTTTGTAGCGGGCAGACAACGCTAAAATAGCGCGTCCTAGCTTAAAATCCTAAAGAAAAAAAAAAAAACTAACCACAAAAATTACCGTTCTCTAATAAAATTTCTGTCCACTTTTTTCACACCATAGCGTCCGTTTCTCCGCCAAATCCCAAAGCGTCTAGCAAAGATTCTGTATCCGCTTCCGGTGACAACTTTGAGCACCGCAACACGATAACGATATGTTCAATTGTTTCATCCGTTTGCCCGCAAATGGAGCAGCGTGTGTCGGTCTTCGGTGAATCTGAGTCGTCAGTTTTTTCCTGCCGTGGTCGCAACTTGGCCCTGCATTTCCTCGTTCGGAGTACTCCCTCGCGTGCCTCAAACAAGAGTCTACTTGATGGTGAATTATCGTAGAGTGTCCTCTCCGCCTTTATTACCTCCTTTCCAGCCGCGTAAATTCCAAGTGCTGATTTTAGGTTTACTTGTTTGCGCCATAGGGTCATTTCCCAAAAACGGACGTGGTTCCGAATGGTACCGCGATTTACGTGGTCCCCGTCGGTCAACGTCTTTTCATTTAGGTCCGCGGTTTTCAGAAAAGATCGTGTTTAGATGTCCCTGACGATGAGGATGGAGACACATCATCTTTGCATTCTTATTATTATTTCATTACCTTCGCGGGGATGGAGATCCAGCCGTCCTGGCGAGAGGATCGAAAGAGAAGGGGGGGTGATAAGATGTACAGCTTTCGGCTAGAGGCGCGCCCGGTCTTCCGGCCGCGGCGCGGGTCGTGAAATGGGTCTGTGGGCTCCACGACATAGTTGACGTCAGATGATGTAGTCATAAAAACTACCATTACACTTATGTTGATCGCTCTGGAACAACAGCTGATACGCCTCTACCACCATGACAAAGGCAACATCACTTTGACCCAACTTTTCTTCGTCACTTGAAAGAGATATGTCGCTCGGGAACCAGCGACAGTCATCTACCGCAGACTGTCGCAGTTATTATTGCGGTGTTCATCCTCACTTGATCCGCGCGGAAGAGGCACAGAAGTTACATCTGATATCCCTGTCTCCTCCCCATCCACTCCGTTAGGAGCGACAAGAGCGGCAGGCTGAAATGCCACAGAATCCGTGACCTCCGACACCACATCCGCAGAAGGCGCACTCTCTCTCAGCGCCACGGGTTTCCAGCACTGTATGATCACACATGTTTAGGGGATAGCTCTTTGGCTGCACGTATAGCATATGTTTGGAAGTCAAACATCGCCATGCCAGTACTGGACAGCTGTTTCGGCCTTCTTGGGCCTCATCAGCAGTTACTGTTGATGAGGCCATGCCAGTCGTCGCCATATGCCATGCTATGACGTCGTCATGCCAGTAATGGACAGTTGTTTCGGCCTTCTTGGGCCTCTTGTGCGACGTTTGACTTACAAATATATACTATACGTGCAGTCAAAGAGCTCCGGCTATCTTTTTTTTTCCTATTATACTTCACTCGCTTCGCACTGGGCTTTCAGTGGTGAGCTAACTTACCCTCACAGGAGCGATCACGTGTTACGTGACCTTCTGACGCCATCCAGTCAAACGTTGTCTGCCTGCGTACAGCCGATGAGGCCCACGAAGGCCAAAACAACTGTCCGGTACCGGCATGGCGACGTCTGACTAGGTTACATACAAACATATGTTAGGGGATGTTTATTATACACGTTCGTCATACACGTATGACGGGATGTTCGTCTATAACGTATAAACAGTGTGACTCTGGCCTAACGCGGATGAAGTTTGTCACCCGAGACTTCCTTTCCATAATCACATGGCGGTAGCAGGAGCCTATGAAATTGAGTTCCGGATGGTCGAATGTCTCGCAGACAATGTCCTTTGCTGTATTGTCGTCAAGCAGGAGAGCTAATTATGGAAGTAGGCTCCTTTACACGAACAGGAACACTAGTATCGCGCAATGCTGAAAGGCAGGATAACAACTCTCCTAAGTGAGATTGCTGTTTGTACGAGTCATACTATGAGAACAATCCATGATATACGGGAGAGTCGCGACGGAGGACAGCACAGGTCTAGCAATCTGGCTAGAGCAGAATGTGCCACTCACCCTGATCACAGCGGAAGATGCGAGTGGAGCAGAGCCAGCGACGGGAGCACTCGACTGGGCCGAACACTGCCTGTTCCGTGATCAGCCCCCGTAATCCAGTACGAACTACCTGAAACAAACCTACGCTCCCGCAGTTGGGGCCACCGAAGGCTAACCGGCACCGGCGTATCCAAATTTTGAAATTTATTTCCGCCATCAAACACGCCGAATGTTTCCGACCCGCTGCTGCAACCGGCAACAGTTCCATGAACCTTACAGCCCACTCGACTCTTGGAAGATAAAAAACAACAGCCACTCTTCTCCGCAGGAGCAGAGGAATCTGGCACTGAAGGAAGCAGTGCTCTGTCGAATCCGAGATGCCACAAGACGGGCAGTGATCCGTGCGACAAATAAGAAAGCGGTGTAAACGTTCAAGGAGCGGCAGGACACCATGAGCCAGCTTCCACTGGAGACTCGCCCGACGAGCGTCTAACCAACCAGCCGTGATACATCGCCAGGCTCTCCCGGAAGTACCACCCACGGCACCAGGCAGGGAGGGAACCAGCAGCGCCTCCATGAGCGCGGCGTAGAAATCCGTGGCTTCCCAAAGAGACACGTCAGCGTCCGGGGACGTCTCGCGTACGCGCCTGACGACAGCTATGCAAGCTGTGAAAAGGGGAGAAGGAACTTCTGCTCTCGGGCGGCTGTGTCAGTGATATCGGTGAACCACCGGACGGTATGACTGAGGAAATAGCGCACCAAAGCGCACTCTGGATGATCAGGGCTGTGAAGCGCATCAAAAAGAGCACGGATCTACAGTGCTAGACATCGCTCTGTGATAGCCGGCACGGCCAAACCGCCCCGATCACGCGTGAGATACAGCTGTGACGTCCTGACCCATTCAACTGAACCGGCGCACAGGAAACGGAGCGCGTTGCGAGTTATGATACTCGAATGACTGCAGGTGGCAGACATACAGCAGCGAGGAACAACAGACTACTGTAGTACTAAGAGGGCAGTAAACGGGCACGGAAAGTGAGGCGCTGGTCTACAGATTTGAGTTCACTGAGAACAGCGGAACGTTTAAACACTGTAGGCCAGTTTACTCGAGCTACCCCACTACCATTGAAGACAACACCAAGGATTTTGACTTGAGGTTTTGAGGGTAAGCCATAGGGGGCAACGCGGGAAGATTCCGCATTAATGTAGAGGGCACCGCTCTTAGCCCTGTTGAGTTGTGCGCCAGACACTTTACCGTAATCGTCGAATGCCTTCAGCACAGGTTCAAGGCAAGCTTTCTCGGTAGTATGACAGAGGTGTCATCTGCATATGCGAAAACAGGAGGGGGGCAACCACCAGGCAATCTAAGAAGCATAGATTGATAAGTTACCCGTCATAGAGAACTCGTGACAAGTTAAGTTACCGTATGGAAAATGTAACTAAGTTAATAACGAAGCTCTTCAGCCTGAAATGTAACTCGCAGTTACTGAGTTACTTAAAAAAGAAAGAGTTACTTCCAAGTTACATCGGACACAAAATAGTATTACGCAGGTGCAGCGCGCGTGAGCAGCTGAGTTAGACTTTGAGTTGCACCTTGCACGCGAAGGAGTGCGACACGCTTAGATCTTTTTCATTTATGTCCAACAATAGTCCTCTCCCTGTTTGTAAAAAATAAAGTTGTCCGTCTCAAAATAAAGTTATTGTTGTTTTGACAGCTCCAAAATCTGGTAGAATTGAACTACGCTCGAAGCTAGAGGTGGACAAGGTCGCGCCCGAAAATCACGATCTTGAGGGGATTACGGTATGGTCCTTTAAAGGGACGCGACCCTCGGTCCTACTTTTCTTTCAATGGGAGGCAGCGAACAAGTGCAGCGTTCGTGGAATCCAACCCTCTTCTTCCAATTTGTTTCGGTTTCAGTCTGTCTACCAATGTCATGATGACGGAAGGGAGTTGCCTCAGGACAGAAGCCGCCGATATTTCGAACAGAGTTTGCTCTTCTTCTGGGCACCGTCCTCATCATTGGCATGGTATTTAAAGGGTTATGTGTGACGTGTTTAAAGGTTCATTCAAATTTCTTTCCCCACGTAACCGCTGACCTCCTTATCTTTCGCTATGATTGCCAACTCTTGCCTGTTGTCCCGTTTCGTCCACCTGTTCGTGAACCTCCCATTATTCTGTAACCGGTCAGGAGCCTAGATCAGTTCGAGACGATGTCACGGATGGCCATCCTGTGGAGGACCGATGACCTGCCAGGGACCGAACAGGCTTGACATGGGTGCAAGACCTTCTGCGGCGAAACGCGTAGGACAGGCGCCTTGGCTAGAATTTTGTAGTCCCAAGTCAAAAGTGTTACGGGGCGATACGCATCCTGGTCCTGCTTTCTTGACGCTTCCCTGCAGAGAAGGACAATCACGCCACTCTGCATCGTGGAGCAGAGCGCGCCTCGCGACATTGGTTACATATACGAGTTAAAGCACCGCCAATTACCCTCCAAAAACGTTTGTAGAACTCGACTAGGGGGCCATCGATGCCGGGACACTTCCCGTTCGGTATTGACGAAACAGCGGCAAAAAGTTCATTTCGCGTGAGCTGTCCTGAGTGTGCAAACTCTATTTGTTTCACCGGGAGTGGGCACTCTGGGCTAACAACCGGCTCGTCGGATGATGACTCTTGATAAATGGCCGCGCAATGCTCACGCATTGCAGCTCGAATGTCATCAGGTTGTGTGAGAAGTGAGCTGTCAGCTGATCGGACAACGGCGACATCCGAGGCCGTGTTTCCTGCCAAAGAGCGCCGGAGGAGTAAGCGATAGCAATATGCTTCCCGACACCAGCGTTCGACGTTTCGCTGCGCTGCGAAATTGCGCCAGGAGCGCATTCTCATGGCCATCAGGCGCCTCTGCACATCCGCAGTATCAAATTCAGTGTCATGGCTGCGAGAGCCAGGGTAGCGTAGAATAACTAAGACCTGCCTGAGTGCATCTTTACACTCCCGGTGTTCACTCGCGCGCCGTCTACCCCAACATCGAAAGCGATCAGCGGCTCCCAGCTTCAAAGCCTCCCAGTGATCGGGCGCAAAATCGAATACGGAACATTGTTCCGGCAGCCAATGTTGCATATCTTCTTTAATTTCTTGGTCTTCTAGTAAGGACGCGTTCAATCGCCAAAGGCAGCGACCGGAGCGAAACTTCTTCAGCCCTGACAAGGATAAAACGACTCCATGATGATCAATGAGGTCCCCGATCGGTTTTGTGTTGCGCCCAGAGACAGAATTCAGCATTCCCGGAGACATATAGAAGCGATCCAGCCGACTGTGGTGGCCGCGGGAGGCCCAAGTGAATTCGTATCTGTCACCATGAACATGGGACCAGGCGTCAGTTAAGCCGATGGCGCTTACAAGACGCTTAAATTCTCTGCAGGCCTGCCTACCGTGTTGGCGGTCGATCGTGCAACTAGAATCACCAGCAAGTATCAAGTTTTGGCTGCCAAAAAGAAAAGTGTGTATTGTCATCAAGCAGGAGAGACACCTATAGAGGCAGTCCCTTTTGGAGGAAGTATGAAGTTTTGGCAGCCGAAAAGAAAGATCTAAGAAAAGATCTTCCTGGAACAGCACCACCAAGACGAAAGAATAAAATTATTTCCCGGAACAGCACCGCAAGCGGTACTGCCCCGTCGACCTGTTTATCGGCCGTACCAGTCAAAGACACGGCCCACCCAGGGGCGGACCGCGGTATCAAGGGGCCCTTCTCCATATATGAAGGACCGGCTCCCTTTCGCCTCCCTCCACCGCGAAAGGTCGTGGCCACAAAAGGCGAAATATCAATGCGCGGATTTGAAGGGAGACCAGAGCACGAAAAGTGTGGAGGTAGTCCCCTTTGGACAGACACTAACTTTACGTTACAGTCCTACAAGCTAGATAACAACACTCTTTAGGGGAGTTTGCTTTTCGTACTGACCATACCAAGTGAACAATCCAAGCACGGGAGAGCCGCTGCGGAGAGCAGTACGGTCCTAGCGAGCTGGCTAGCTAGAACATGATTTGTCACTCACCCTGAACGTGGCGGAGAAGACAAGTAGACATCAGCCAGCGGCGCAAGCACTCCACGAGACCATACAGTGCTTGTTCACGGACAATGCGGCAACGAAGACCAGTCCTGACAGCCTGAAATATAGGTGCGTCTCTGAAGTCTGGGCCACCGAAAGCAAGCCAGCAACAACGAATCCAGATTTGAAAGTTGATCTCGGTAATTAATAAAGCCAATTGTTTACGCTGAACGCGCGGAACAGGCAACGGTTCCAGCAACTGTACGGTGGCCCAGGCGACAGTCGACAGCTCAGATATCTGGGTTACTCTACGCCACAGCAAATGAGGAACATGACAACGCCTGAAACAGTGCTCTGCTGTTTCACACATCCCGCAAGACGGGCAACCTTCAGAGCGAGAGATGTGAAAACGGTGTAGTCGCTCACGAAGAGGAAGTACAGCGTGGGCCAACTTCCATTGAAGACTCGCGCGGCGGGCGTCTAGCCAGCCCGCGGTGATTCGACGCCGAGACAGCTTCGTCGGCACCGAAGCAACTGGGGGACCAGACTCCAACTCCCGGATAGCTGTATGAAAACCTCTGACAGCCCATAACTGAATGTCAGCATCCGGGAGCTGCAGTCGCAAACACCGTACAACATCAACACAGGCACTGTAGTGATGAGGCAGGACTTCGGACCTACGCCGAAACCTAAGGCTCTCAACGAACCACCTGGTAGCACATCCCAGGGAGTACTGCACTAATGCGCACGCTGGGTGTTCGCTAGTGTGCAATGCCTGGAAATAAACGCGCGACTGAAGTGCAAGGCACTTGTCGAGCACCACCGGCAAGTCTAAGCCGCCCTGGTCACGTGTACGGTGCAAGCGGGACCTCGCGACCCACTCCACTGAACCGCCCCAGAGGAAACGGAACGCGTGCCTAGTGGTGGCAGTACGAATTAGTGGTGGCGGCGTGGCAACGACACCCAGAAACCACAAGCGACTATAGTAAAAGGCCACTAGCAGATGAGCGCGAAAAGTGATGGGTAAATCAACAAACTTAAGCTGCCGCAGGACAGCACTGCAACGATTAAACGATTCGTGGCCAATTTACGGTTGATATGCCAATGCAATCAAAAGTAACACCAAGAAGTTTGACTTCAGCCCTCACTGGAACACAGAAAGGAGCCCCGCAGGAAGACTGGAGGTTCAGAAACAGTGCTGCACTTTTTGATCTATTCAGTCTTGCCCTTGAAACGGCTCCGTAATCCTCAAACGCCTTCAAAACAGGCCCTTGGGAACACTGACGAGAAGGGACCACAGAACGCAAAGACAGGTGGGGGGTATCCATTGTGCAGTGGCAATGTAACAAGAAGCGAGCACAGTCTCTCGAGTAGAGAGTTGATGGCAATGTCGTACAAGGCGGAAAGAGAGGATACCCTTGACGGACCCCACAAGTTACGTCAAAGGGGGACGGCAGTCCGCCACCGACAGAGACAACGCTTCTAGCGCCCCTATACAACGTTTCCACATACCTGACCCAAGCAACGGCGAACCCATATGCCCTGAGCCGAGAGAACAGGTAGGCGTGTCGCACACGGTCAAATGCCTTGCACTGATCGAATGACGCCAGCACAGCGGGGGCATGACCACTGTTAATCCAGTTTGTATCGCCAACTGTGTGATGGGACAAGCGTTAGCTTGCCCATATCACATTTCAAAAATAGTACTGAGGTCCCTCAGAAGCCTTCATTGGGATCGCAAGCACCACGTGTTTGTGACGTGTTTGCAAAGAAACAGATACTAATACAACAGTCGAATTGCCAACTGTAGGATGGGACAAACGAAAGCTTGCCCACATCACATTTCAAAAATAGTACTGCTCTCGCCCTAAAAACGAAGAGCAGGGTCAACTAGTGCTAGGCAGGCAGTCCCACGGAACTGCCAGTTAAGCCAATTAATCGAGTTTCTGTATTGTTACCGCGGCGATCACCGCTAACGCGAAATTTGGGTCCGGCGACTGTTACATATCATCAACGCCAGTCATTCAACTTTGCTTGTGTGACGGATGCGTTCATAATAAAAATGTTAGTCACTGCTGCTCCCATAGCAGAACGCGATGACGACGACGCCTGAGTTAACTGGTGCCGGTGGCACAATTCTGTGAAATATTCTGCCTAGGATCATACCTAGGAAGGAACGCGACCATGTGAGGCCGACAACGGCAAGTCCTTTTACCACCACCACCATCTAGGAACTCGTGCCTTACGGCGGCAGTTTGAATCAGTGATGTCGGCGTGGCAACGACTCCTAGGAAACACAAGCCACTGTAGCCCCAGGTCACTACCAGGTAAGCGGGAAAGTGATGGGAAAATCAATGAACTTAAAGGGACCATGATGATTTCCGTGAATAGCGAGTACTCTGCAGGACAACTTTCTCATCCTCCTTCACTATCGAGTAGACACATCGACCTCTAACTGTATTCAGTACAACTGGGACGGAGTTATCAGGCAAAAATTGCAGGGCGTGACTGCTGAATAATTGCCTTTGAAATGGGCTTACGTCATATGTACAATTGTCTCTCGTAATTGCACGCATACCGCAACAACTCACGGGATGTTTTCAACAATATGTTTTCTAGTGTCACGTGACCAAACATGACGTCACTGCACAAGCCTCATTGAGGCTACTAGCCTGCCCTGACAGCCTGAAATATTGCCACGAAATGATGATTCTTGGCAATATTTCAGGCAGCCTATTTGAGGCAATTATCATAAAAATATTTAAATATTTGGCAATATTTCAGGCAGACTCATTGAGGCTTGTGCAGTGACGTCATATTTGGTCACGTGACACTGGAAAACGTATTGCAGTCTGAAGTCACTGTAGGAGGGCATCCCGTGAGTTGTTGCGGTATGCGTGCAATTACGAGAGAAAATTGTAAAAGCATACGCTGCTGCCTCATTCGGCCCAAAGAAAGACTCCTCTGAAGCATCCCCATGTTTTCCCATGTCACGTGGCTCCAAGGCGCGCAAAGGCTGCGCGTGACGTCACGTGCACAAGCCTCATTCTCTCAGCAAACTGTGAACGACGAAGAGGACAGACGCCGCGGGACCATGTGGGCCCATGGTTTAGATTTGGACAACAACGACGGGGTATATCTGCCCGTCGAAATCACACGAAATACGAGATATGCAACACACACAGCGTCTATGGATCGTTCGGTACTCAACCAATGTATGCATGTATATTCTGACGAATAAGAAGTTCAGAGAGAAAAACGTGCTCCAGTAACCATGCTGACATTCAACGACTACAATATAGGGTGTTTTCACATGACGTCAAACAAACGCGTTTGGCTGCCATAGTGGTGGTCACTTATTTGGCGCAGCTGCCGGGCTTATCCAGCATTTGCTCGAATACGAAGCCTTGAATTGTGTTTGTGAAATCCGGGAGCGTCCGTACCCTTCTTTTATCCCGAAGACACTTCGTCATTGTCGTTCTCACATTTTCTTTGATGAAAACTATGGTTCTCGTACTGAAAAATAGCGCAGTTTCTCATCTTTCTATGCCGCTAGCACAACAAGTGACTACCAGTGGGAGGAGCTCACGAGCATGCACGTCACTGCGACATCACAATGTGACGTAGATGAAAACTCCCTATAGTTGTCTCAGGATTTATGTGCAATCGTTCGTTGGGGAGCTTCGCTGAAAGGCAGGGACTCAAGCATTCCATCGCAGCATCATTTATTTGCGACCATGTCTCGCGGTACTCGAACCAAGAATGCACAATGCGGCATAGTTCTCTCTCCGTGGGAGGAACCGTCGTAGGGCCTGTAGAAAACACTTGCTGGAAATGTCCTCGGACAGCTCGAGTTTTCTACGGGCCCTACGGCGTAGTTGAAGGACGTCGCTTGTGGCATTATACCTCATCCATAGCTGCGGAACTCTACGCCATACTTTTCTTTCTGCAGCACAGCGTTCCATTCCCCCACCCCCGGAATTGGGTGGTCTTTACTGACTCAGCATCTGCGCTGCAAGCAAATTCTGGCATACGAGGCTTCTCCGCACCGTTGGTTATGAATGTGTTAACGTCTTACAACCTTGTCTACGAAGCAGGACATAGGTTCGCTCTCCAATGGGTTCCAGCCCTGTGCGGTGTCCAAAGCAATGAACTGGCTGACAGCACCGCCGAAGCAGCTCTCTCGTCTCGGGGTCGGACGCGTATTACGCTGTTGAGAGGAGATCGACGATCCATACTTCGACGCCTCGTGACTCCTCTGGCTACCCACTAACGGACCGCTGACATACTACCCCCACCATGCTGAGCAGAGTTGACCCAGCACCTATCTCTCGGCAAGATGCCACATTAGTTCATCGAATGCGCCTCGACGTGGCTTTCACAGCACAGTGGCACTACCGCTTGAGACAAGTCGCCTCTCCCCCCTGCAGCCACTGCGGTGCTGTTGAAGATCTCGAGCACATTCTTCTCCATTCTCCACATTACCAATTTTCCCGATCCCCACTCTCCGCATCCCTCAACGAGCTATACTCCCACCCCTATCTCTCACAAAATTGCTTGACCCCTGGCCCCATTCAGCTCACCCACGCTCTGCCCTCAAGGCGCTCTTCGCCTTTCTGGACGCCACAAGATTTCGTTCCTTATTGTGAAGGGCCACATTATTTCCCCGCTTCACCTCCAGCAACGGGGTAGAGTGTCGCCCCCTGGCGATGAAACTCCCCATCGGTCATCCCGAAATAAAGTTGTTGTTGTTTGTCTTAGAATCCTGTGTCAAAGGTTAGATACAATCTAGGTGAAATTAAAACACATTTCATGGTAAAGTTTGCAAGCTTGTTTGCAAATTTTGCAGTTTGCTCCCAAAAGCCCGTCCACGAGTCCTCACCACGTTCTGTGCATGGTGTCACTCCCATGAAAGATGAAAGTCACTGAAAAGGTTAGCCATTTGTAGGGATCGAACCCACATCTTCTGGATTGCCGGTTCAGGGGTCTACCAATTGAGCTAAGCTAACACGCCTCTCCAGCGACTTTCGGGGTGCGTCATCTGAAGGGACGACAAACCAGCCACTCACTCTCACTCACCCTCCTTTCACTCTTACATTTTTGCTCACTCATACACACATTCATACGACGGAAATCGACGCAAGCGGCACCTGTTGAACAAGAGATAAACTGATGTTCTGAGGCTGGAACAACATAGAAGGGACAGATACAAACAAAGCCTCAAATGCTCAAAGGCTCAAAGGCTTTGTTTGTATCTGTCCCTTCTATGTTGTTCCAGCCTCAGAACATCAGTTTATCTCTTGTCACTCCCAGTTCACATCGAAGGGGGCCGTAACACCTACCGTTTCCTCCCGTGGTTAATATACAATATATTTTCTATTTGAACCATTTTAAACTTCGTATTTCACAGAGTGAATTATCTTGCCTAATTACTATCTTACTAATTACTAAGTACTGTCTTACTAGTGCAGAGGAAACAATTCGAAATGACCGTGGGATCGGTCCTTTTAAGATGCTGCAGGGCAGCTCTGCAACCATTAAAAACGTGTGGCCAATTTACTCTAGATATGCCAGTGCAATTAAAAGTCACGTCAAGAGTCTTGACGTCTGGTCTCACTAGAACACGTAAAGGAGCCCCGCAGGAAGGGTGCAGGTTCAAAAACAGTGGTGCTACACTTTTTGATCTTTTCAGTCTGGCCTGAAGCAGCTCCGTAATCTTCAAACGCCTTCTAAACAGGCTCTAGGGAACACTCGCCAGAAGGTATCACTGAGATGTCATCCACGAACAGAAAAAGAAGAGGTGGGGGCATCCATTGGGCAGTGTCAGAATAACAGGAATCCAACACAGTCTCTCGTGTAGAGTATTGGTGGTGGTGGCGTAGAAGAGAGGACAGAGAGGGCATCCTTGACGGACACCACAAGTTGGATTAAAGTGCAGCGACAGTGACAACGCTTCTAGTGCCCCCTATACAACTTTTCCACGTACCTTATACAAGCAATGGCGAACCCATAACACCTTCTCCAGCAGAGGTGAAACGCGCAACAGAAGAGTTGTAGCTAGGATCTTATAATCGCTCGTCTGTAAAGTAATCGGGCGATAAGAACCTGGGTCCAGTTTTCGAGACTTATCTTTGCACAGGAGGAAAACAACACGAATCTGCATGCTAGGGCATAGCAACCCCTTAGCTAGGCAGATGTAAAAAACCCGGGTCATGCAAGAGTCTATTACACTCTAGGAGGACTTGTAGAACTCAACTGGGAGGTCGAAAATGCCGGGGCACCTTTCCGCTCGTCATTAAGGAGACAGGCGCAAATGCTTCATTTTGGGTGAGCAACCCTGAGTAAACATGCTCCATTTGTTATGCCGGCAGCGGACACTCTCGGCTGAAAAGAGTATCGTCGTCGGGTGACTCCTGATAAAGGGCCCGCAAGGGCGATAAAGAGCATCGTGCAGAGAGTCGCTTACAAAGGCCTTTCGAGACATTAAAGGAGCCGTAAACAGGTATGAAAGGTGCGCATCTCTCTGCGTTATATTATTGCAACTTAAGCAGGGAAAGTTCAGTATAATTACTAGCGCTCAAAACAAAAAGGAGCTTGCATGCGAATGAAATATTCGCTGCACTCTTTCGCATTTTAGCTCCGCCCTGCGCTCTAACTTCCCGTTATTTTGATGTGGCACTTTCCTCACCAATTACGGTCAACGGTTCCACGTATGATTTTATTCCACTTGGGGAATGGACTAGATGAATGCGAGTCCTCTTCTATTCAATACCAAAACAGTTACAATCTCAAGCTGAAAAAGAAATGCATTTAATTTAGGTATCACACGCGCACTACGTTTTCCGCGCAGAAGCACGCAGCACGCCGCGAGCGCGCATGGATCCGTCACTACAGTTCCGGAATCTAAGGTAGGAGCGCGATGGGCCGTCTTCGTCATGTTCGAATGGTTCCGACGAGGGCGCTGCCGTACTTTGGTTTGAGTCACGCGGCATCGCGTCTCCAGCTCGCCTGGTACAGTGGTTAGCGTGCTCGCCATGTCACTCAGGACCATGTCGCCATGTCACACCCGGGTTCCTCCTGGGAACCCGGGTTCGAACCGCGTCCAACGACAGCAGTCCATCTGCTGGCGTTTGCTCCAGGCGAAAATGTTGGAGATATCATGACGCTCAATTTCAGAACCGCGGAGCGCAGACTCAAGTTCCATAGAAAACAAAACGAAGCGCTCCGCCTTACAGCCATAGAAATCATAAGGAGAGAGGCTAGAAGAAAAGCTAGGAGAGAGAGAGAGTGATGGGGAAGAGCAAAGGTATTTGTACGGGGCCGAGACCCTCTCCCAATGTCCAAGTCCGGGAGGCGCCATGACCGACATTCTGGATTTGGCCGGATTTGCCACAGCATTTCCAAGTGTGAAGATCGGGTGCGTTCGGTGCAGTGATATCCAATCCAATGCAAGTCGCTTCCGCTGGGCTCCGTGTGCCACGCCCTGTGCGAAGTGTATTTGTTTTGTCTGTCATCACCTGTGCGTTTGAATTCTCTAGGGAAAGAGTATCGCACAGTTTAAACCCTGCGCTGCGACACGAAAGAGCGGCGCAGAGAACTCGTAGGAGCCACCGTTCGTAACACGCTAGGCCTACCGTATCGATCACGGCGGCCCACATGTTGACATACTCCTCTCCGCTGGCTTGGTTTCTAGTTGTTATGAGAGCCCTATGCTCACAGCTGATAATGAAGCGTGTTTATTGGCTGGTAGTTTGAAACGTCATGTTCGAAGCTCGGCCCCGCGATTGGACGGCAAAAGGCTACGTAGCCATTTGACGTACGCATGATGGAAAGAGGCGCGCTGGCTACTCATCTTTGAAAGTTCAGTTATATGGGTCACTGCGAGCTGGTATGAGGCAAAAGAAATGTATATTTGCGTATTATGACCAGAGTTTTTTTTTTCACAGAGTCCCATTAGATGCGAAATGTTCGGCGGCCTGGTTATGGTCGATCGTTTTAAGAAATGGAGATTAATTCGTAGTTTCTCCATTCTTCCGAGGAGATAAATGTCTTGAAGCAATTGAGACAGGAGAGAGGCCGAAACATTTGTACTGTTTTTTTTTGTTTTTGTATTGTTGACTGATTAGATGAGTCACAAAATTAGTGAGCCCATCTTCCTTATCTTTTAGCCTACCACTCCCTATATCCTGTTGTACTGTTTCTATGTACTGTTTTGTACTGTTTTTGTATTTCTACTGTTGACTCGTCTTTTACGAACTTGGAAATTTTGAAATGTTACTGCGAATATCGCTATAAGAACTGAGTTGAAGATCGACCACGGCTCCATATAATCACTGGCTGTTATCCAAATTTGCCGGTGTCACATAAGCTTTACGAAGGAAAGTGTTCGCCACTCCCGACGCTATGCGGCACGCAGCGGTGACGACAACGACGATTCAGTTTTAAAACCATAGAGTTAATATAGGAAGACGCTAGAGAACGTAATTGTCGCGCCGTCAATGGTATTCTCCTAGCCCCGAGCGTGACCTCCCGGGCGCAGCCATCCGTTGGTCATGGACAGTGTTAGTGGACGAATTTCTACCCCTTAACTACTGCGGAGCTGCTCCATTTGTTGCCAACCCTGTGTAGCCACGTGGGAAACAAACGGGGAAACAAGCCGATGGAGGGAATAACGCCCAGCGTAGGAAGCGAGGCAACCCGTGTAATTACGTTGAGTACGTACGAACCTTCGCAACACGTGCAGAATTCAGTAGTGCAACCGGAATCGCAAGGTAAACGTTGTCATATGAAACGTGAATCATATTTTATCTATGAGATTACATGCGACACCGCCATCCCTTCGCTTTCGAATAACACACATGAAGATATGCTTACCGCCTATGGCGTGTTGAAGTGGCGTTTGTATGCCTTGCGAGTGAAATCAATAAATCGTTATCCATCGTAACAAATGTAGGCACGTATTTCCGAAGACAGCAATAGTCCAAAGATGAATACACACAGTAAACCGACACGTCCGTGCCACTGGTCTCGATTGTAAAAGGCTGGATCGCGGATAGGGAGCGCGAGCGTGCGGCAACCGGCCGCCATCTTACTGTACCCAAAACAGTCGCTGCAGCGATCATGGCAACTTCTTGCAATTACGCTCGTACCAACCGTACCGGCAAGGATACAGGGCCAAAATTTCTACAGGTGAGTCATTCTTTATCAAGGAATAAATAGGCGTCCATTCTGTACATTTATTTGACAATTACCAAGTGTTTTTTCCCCAGAACCAGCACTGGGTGCAAGTTGTTTGATCGCTCTTCCGAGGTTCAATCGAACACACTTCCATTTTACCCGGCAAATACAGTTTGAGTGCATAATTTGCTGGAGAGAACATGTTACACTACACTGATAGTGTCGTCATCAATATGGGCGAGCACTGGAGCGCTTTCCTGCATGCATTGCTAGCACGGTACACGGTGTTCTCTACGGAAGCAAGTGCACAGTCATTGCTTTGAATCACTTTCGCGCACAAGTTCAGTATTACGACGTAATGAGACCAAGAGAGTCAATCTTTTTCATGTATTGGTATTGTTTTGTGCCTTGGTTTGATTTGTGACAAAGAATCCTACGTAACGGTGCTGTGGTGTGACTTATGGATACCGCCTTTGTGTCTGAGCTATGTTGTAAGCTTGTTCCGATAATAATAATTTTTATTGATAATTAATAATGTTAATAATAATTTGTAGCTGTGTTTAAGGCAAAAGTGGTCTCTCAATACAGGTTTCCTCACGGGGGCTACCCAGAGGATCGCCTGTGCAGTGTGATGCGATCGAGCTTGCAGATAAGTATCATGTGTTCCTCATCCACGGGTTCCTACTTTACGGGGAGGAATCACCTCAGTGCACGCACTGTGGTGAGCCTCTCTCAATTTTGCACATTCTCTCTACATGTTCACATCATGGATCACATCACTTCAGAGAGTTTTATATGCACCTTAGGCCCCTTCACCCAGCATTGTCTTGGTGATGAAGCTATAATTCTTTTTAAAACAGCGTTTAGACGTTGCAATTTCTAAAAGATATCGGGATTGTAAACCCCGTTTTAAACTGGTGTTTTAAACATTTATGCAATGCTTTTGCTAAACAACATATTTATTTTTAACTAGTTGCATCCTAACCAGTGTTCTCTCCTTCACAGCTGCCTCGACATACTCAAGAAATGGGTGCAAAACCTGAGCAGTGCCCACAAACTTCGATCACCGCAGCATCTCCAAAAAGTAAAAGCATATGTGTCGCATGAGATTTTTAAAGGTATTCATAGTGTATAATACCTTGTATTAACTGTTGTAGATCTAGCCCACCTCTACAGTATACACCCTCAGGAATTAAAACTTGTTGGGGAACTGTGATCATTGTTTCGAATCGGACCCAAGAATTCGTCACCGACAGATCTGATGCCTTCTACAAACTGAACTTTTATTCCTCTCGCTCCTCGTCTTCGTCCACCACTGAGCCTAAAAGCCCTCTCCTCCTCCTCTTTCTTCCACATCCTCCCGGGTGGTGCGATATCCCCTTCCAAGCGGTGCAGCAACTGCACGGGACGGTGAAGAATGGTCTTGTTGGCCAGCATGACCGCACAGGCACGAACAACACCGTCGCGTCCGGGAATGGTCTGAGTTACGCGGCCGAGCTTCCACAGTAGCGGCGGTCCTTTTTCGTGGATGACGACCACATCTCCGACCCTCAGTTGACTCTCCGGGTCCCGTTTCGCCATATGCGCGGATCTCAGCTGGAAGAGGTATTCCTTGCGCCACCTGCTCCAGAACTGCTGGCGAAGACTATCCTGTGCTTTCAGGTAGTGCTTGAGTCTCCCTGCGTCCAACGGCTGTGCAACTTCGCCCGGTGTTGGGGTGGCAGTCAAGCGCTTCCCTACGAGGAAGTCTGCAGGAGTCAAAGGGTGCAGGGCGGCGGGATCGGAATCCACATACGTCAGCGGCCGGCAATTCACTATGCATTCTACTTCGCATAAGGCCGTTGTAAGATCTTCATAGGTCAAATGGCGCCTTCCTAAGCAACCCCTGAGGGAGTCCTTCACGCATCTGGCCATCCTCTCCCACCATCCGCCCCACCAGGGTGCTCTTTCGACAATAAACCTCCATTTGATGCGATTCCTTGCGGCAAAGTCTTGCACTTCTGAGGACACGGTGGAGAGAATCCGTGACGTCTGATGGAAGGTGCGAGCATTGTCTGACATGATCAGTGACGGGACCCCGCGTCGGGACGCAAAACGCCTAAATGCGCCGAGGAAGTATTGAGTGGACATCCCGGTCGCCAATCCGAGGTGGATCGCGCGGGTAACGCCACAAGAGAAAAGGACGATGTACGCCTTCCGCTGTTCGTTATTGTCAAATGCATAGACCTCTCAAGCATCAACATATGAAGTCGTGGAATGGCTGACTCTACCAAGTGAAAGAGGACGACCCGGGTCATCAGAACAGTGAGGTCGTATTTATCGCATCTTACTGAAGGCCAATTTTGTTGAAACTCTGGGAGCAGGCACCCGGTTTTCTGTCGTAGGCGTGCTCAAATTCTTGGTTTCTGAAGTGCTCCAGTCGGCGCACAACGCGGCTGCCCCAAAAGAGACGAGGATCATCCCCCATCACCGCCTCGGGCTCCCCGTTCTATGCTGGCAGTTTGTCGTTAACCTCTCAAGCGTCAACATATGAAGTCGTGGAATGGCTGACACTACCAAGTGAAAGAGGACGACCCGGGCCATCACAACAGTGAGGTCGTATTTATCGCATCTTACTGAAGGCCAATTTTGTTGAAACTCTGGGAGCAGGCACCCGGTTTTCTGTCGTAGGCGTGCTCAAATTCTTGGTTTCTGAAGTGCTCCAGTCGGCGCACAACGCGGCTGCCCCAAAAGAGACGAGGATCATCCCCCATCACCGCCTCGGGCTCCCCGTTCTATGCTGGCAGTTTGTCGTTAACCTCTCAAGCGTCAACATATGAAGTCGTGGAATGGCTGACACTACCAAGTGAAAGAGGACGACCCGGGCCATCACAACAGTGAGGTCGTATTTATCGCATCTTACTGAAGGCCAATTTTGTTGAAACTCTGGGAGCAGGCACCCGGTTTTCTGTCGTAGGCGTGCTCAAATTCTTGGTTTCTGAAGTGCTCCAGTCGGCGCACAACGCGGCTGCCCCAAAAGAGACGAGGATCATCCCCCATCACCGCCTCGGGCTCCCCGTTCTATGCTGGCAGTTTGTCGTTAACCTCTCAAGCGTCAACATATGAAGTCGTGGAATGGCTGACACTACCAAGTGAAAGAGGACGACCCGGGCCATCACAACAGTGAGGTCGTATTTATCGCATCTTACTGAAGGCCAATTTTGTTGAAACTCTGGGAGCAGGCACCCGGTTTTCTGTCGTAGGCGTGCTCAAATTCTTGGTTTCTGAAGTGCTCCAGTCGGCGCACAACGCGGCTGCCCCAAAAGAGACGAGGATCATCCCCCATCACCGCCTCGGGCTCCCCGTTCTATGCTGGCAGTTTGTCGTTAACCTCTCAAGCGTCAACATATGAAGTCGTGGAATGGCTGACTCTACCAAGTGAAAGAGGACGACCCGGGCCATCAGAACAGTGAGGTCGTATTTATCGCATCTTACTGAAGGCCAATTTTGTTGAAACTCTGGGAGCAGGCACCCGGTTTTCTGTCGTAGGCGTGCTCAAATTCTTGGTTTCTGAAGTGCTCCAGTCGGCGCACAACGCGGCTGCCCCAAAAGAGACGAGGATCATCCCCCATCACCGCCTCGGGCTCCCCGTTCTATGCTGGCAGTTTGTCGTTAACCTCTCAAGCGTCAACATATGAAGTCGTGGAATGGCTGACTCTACCAAGTGAAAGAGGACGACCCGGGCCATCAGAACAGTGAGGTCGTATTTATCGCATCTTACTGAAGGCCAATTTTGTTGAAACTCTGGGAGCAGGCACCCGGTTTTCTGTCGTAGGCGTGCTCAAATTCTTGGTTTCTGAAGTGCTCCAGTCGGCGCACAACGCGGCTGCCCCAAAAGAGACGAGGATCATCCCCCATCACCGCCTCGGGCTCCCCGTTCTATGCTGGCAGTTTGTCGTTAACCTCTCAAGCGTCAACATATGAAGTCGTGGAATGGCTGACACTACCAAGTGAAAGAGGACGACCCGGGCCATCACAACAGTGAGGTCGTATTTATCGCATCTTACTGAAGGCCAATTTTGTTGAAACTCTGGGAGCAGGCACCCGGTTTTCTGTCGTAGGCGTGCTCAAATTCTTGGTTTCTGAAGTGCTCCAGTCGGCGCACAACGCGGCTGCCCCAAAAGAGACGAGGATCATCCCCCATCACCGCCTCGGGCTCCCCGTTCTATGCTGGCAGTTTGTCGTTAACCTCTCAAGCGTCAACATATGAAGTCGTGGAATGGCTGACACTACCAAGTGAAAGAGGACGACCCGGGCCATCACAACAGTGAGGTCGTATTTATCGCATCTTACTGAAGGCCAATTTTGTTGAAACTCTGGGAGCAAGCACCCGGTTTTCTGTCGTAGGCGTGCTCAAATTCTTGGTTTCTGAAGTGCTCCAGTCGGCGCACAACGCGGCTGCCCCAAAAGAGACGAGGATCATCCCCCATCACCGCCTCGGGCTCCCCGTTCTATGCTGGCAGTTTGTCGTTAACCTCTCAAGCGTCAACATATGAAGTCGTGGAATGGCTGACACTACCAAGTGAAAGAGGACGACCCGGGCCATCACAACAGTGAGGTCGTATTTATCGCATCTTACTGAAGGCCAATTTTGTTGAAACTCTGGGAGCAAGGCACCCGGTTTTCTGTCGTAGGCGTGCTCAAATTCTTGGTTTCTGAAGTGCTCCAGTCGGCGCACAACGCGGCTGCCCCAAAAGAGACGAGGATCATCCCCCATCACCGCCTCGGGCTCCCCGTTCTATGCTGGCAGTTTGTCGTTAACCTCTCAAGCGTCAACATATGAAGTCGTGGAATGGCTGACACTACCAAGTGAAAGAGGACGACCCGGGCCATCAGAACAGTGAGGTCGTATTTATCGCATCTTACTGAAGGCCAATTTTGTTGAAACTCTGGGAGCAGGCACCCGGTTTTCTGTCGTAGGCGTGCTCAAATTCTTGGTTTCTGAAGTGCTCCAGTCGGCGCACAACGCGGCTGCCCCAAAAGAGACGAGGATCATCCCCCATCACCGCCTCGGGCTCCCCGTTCTATGCTGGCAGTTTGTCGTTAACCTCTCAAGCGTCAACATATGAAGTCGTGGAATGGCTGACACTACCAAGTGAAAGAGGACGACCCGGGCCATCAGAACAGTGAGGTCGTATTTATCGCATCTTACTGAAGGCCAATTTTGTTGAAACTCTGGGAGCAGGCACCCGGTTTTCTGTCGTAGGCGTGCTCAAATTCTTGGTTTCTGAAGTGCTCCAGTCGGCGCACAACGCGGCTGCCCCAAAAGAGACGAGGATCATCCCCCATCACCGCCTCGGGCTCCCCGTTCTATGCTGGCAGTTTGTCGTTAACCTCTCAAGCGTCAACATATGAAGTCGTGGAATGGCTGACACTACCAAGTGAAAGAGGACGACCCGGGCCATCACAACAGTGAGGTCGTATTTATCGCATCTTACTGAAGGCCAATTTTGTTGAAACTCTGGGAGCAGGCACCCGGTTTTCTGTCGTAGGCGTGCTCAAATTCTTGGTTTCTGAAGTGCTCCAGTCGGCGCACAACGCGGCTGCCCCAAAAGAGACGAGGATCATCCCCCATCACCGCCTCGGGCTCCCCGTTCTATGCTGGCAGTTTGTCGTTAACCTCTCAAGCGTCAACATATGAAGTCGTGGAATGGCTGACACTACCAAGTGAAAGAGGACGACCCGGGCCATCAGAACAGTGAGGTCGTATTTATCGCATCTTACTGAAGGCCAATTTTGTTGAAACTCTGGGAGCAGGCACCCGGTTTTCTGTCGTAGGCGTGCTCAAATTCTTGGTTTCTGAAGTGCTCCAGTCGGCGCACAACGCGGCTGCCCCAAAAGAGACGAGGATCATCCCCCATCACCGCCTCGGGCTCCCCGTTCTATGCTGGCAGTTTGTCGTTAACCTCTCAAGCGTCAACATATGAAGTCGTGGAATGGCTGACACTACCAAGTGAAAGAGGACGACCCGGGCCATCAGAACAGTGAGGTCGTATTTATCGCATCTTACTGAAGGCCAATTTTGTTGAAACTCTGGGAGCAGGCACCCGGTTTTCTGTCGTAGGCGTGCTCAAATTCTTGGTTTCTGAAGTGCTCCAGTCGGCGCACAACGCGGCTGCCCCAAAAGAGACGAGGATCATCCCCCATCACCGCCTCGGGCTCCCCGTTCTATGCTGGCAGTTTGTCGTTAACCTCTCAAGCGTCAACATATGAAGTCGTGGAATGGCTGACTCTACCAAGTGAAAGAGGACGACCCGGGCCATCAGAACAGTGAGGTCGTATTTATCGCATCTTACTGAAGGCCAATTTTGTTGAAACTCTGGGAGCAGGCACCCGGTTTTCTGTCGTAGGCGTGCTCAAATTCTTGGTTTCTGAAGTGCTCCAGTCGGCGCACAACGCGGCTGCCCCAAAAGAGACGAGGATCATCCCCCATCACCGCCTCGGGCTCCCCGTTCTATGCTGGCAGTTTGTCGTTAACCTCTCAAGCGTCAACATATGAAGTCGTGGAATGGCTGACACTACCAAGTGAAAGAGGACGACCCGGGCCATCAGAACAGTGAGGTCGTATTTATCGCATCTTACTGAAGGCCAATTTTGTTGAAACTCTGGGAGCAGGCACCCGGTTTTCTGTCGTAGGCGTGCTCAAATTCTTGGTTTCTGAAGTGCTCCAGTCGGCGCACAACGCGGCTGCCCCAAAAGAGACGAGGATCATCCCCCATCACCGCCTCGGGCTCCCCGTTCTATGCTGGCAGTTTGTCGTTAACCTCTCAAGCGTCAACATATGAAGTCGTGGAATGGCTGACACTACCAAGTGAAAGAGGACGACCCGGGCCATCAGAACAGTGAGGTCGTATTTATCGCATCTTACTGAAGGCCAATTTTGTTGAAACTCTGGGAGCAGGCACCCGGTTTTCTGTCGTAGGCGTGCTCAAATTCTTGGTTTCTGAAGTGCTCCAGTCGGCGCACAACGCGGCTGCCCCAAAAGAGACGAGGATCATCCCCCATCACCGCCTCGGGCTCCCCGTTCTATGCTGGCAGTTTGTCGTTAACCTCTCAAGCGTCAACATATGAAGTCGTGGAATGGCTGACACTACCAAGTGAAAGAGGACGACCCGGGCCATCACAACAGTGAGGTCGTATTTATCGCATCTTACTGAAGGCCAATTTTGCTGAAACTCTGGGAGCAGGCACCCGGTTTTCTGTCGTAGGCGTGCTCAAATTCTTGGTTTCTGAAGTGCTCCAGTCGGCGCACAACGCGGCTGCCCCAAAAGAGACGAGGATCATCCCCCATCACCGCCTCGGGCTCGCCGTTCTATGCTGGCAGTTTGTCGTTAACCTCTCAAGCGTCAACATATGAAGTCGTGGAATGGCTGACACTACCAAGTGAAAGAGGACGACCCGGGCCATCACAACAGTGAGGTCGTATTTATCGCATCTTACTGAAGGCCAATTTTGCTGAAACTCTGGGAGCAGGCACCCGGTTTTCTGTCGTAGGCGTGCTCAAATTCTTGGTTTCTGAAGTGCTCCAGTCGGCGCACAACGCGGCTGCCCCAAAAGAGACGAGGATCATCCCCCATCACCGCCTCGGGCTCGCCGTTCTATGCTGGCAGTTTGTCGTTAACCTCTCAAGCGTCAACATATGAAGTCGTGGAATGGCTGACACTACCAAGTGAAAGAGGACGACCCGGGCCATCACAACAGTGAGGTCGTATTTATCGCATCTTACTGAAGGCCAATTTTGCTGAAACTCTGGGAGCAGGCACCCGGTTTTCTGTCGTAGGCGTGCTCAAATTCTTGGTTTCTGAAGTGCTCCAGTCGGCACACAACGCGGCTGCCCCAAAAGAGACGAGGATCATCCCCCATCACCGCCTCGGGCTCGCCGTTCTATGCTGGCAGTTTGTCGTTAACCTCTCAAGCGTCAACATATGAAGTCGTGGAATGGCTGACACTACCAAGTGAAAGAGGACGACCCGGGCCATCAGAACAGTGAGGTCGTATTTATCGCATCTTACTGAAGGCCAATTTTGCTGAAACTCTGGGAGCAGGCACCCGGTTTTCTGTCATAGGCGTGCTCAAATTCTTGGTTTCTGAAGTGCTCCAGTCGGCACACAACGCGGCTGCCCCAAAAGAGACGAGGATCATCCCCCATCACCGCCTCGGGCTCGCCGTTCTATGCTGGCAGTTTGTCGTTAACCTCTCAAGCGTCAACATATGAAGTCGTGGAATGGCTGACACTACCAAGTGAAAGAGGACGGCCCGGGCCATCAGAACAGTGAGGTCGTATTTATCGCATCTTACTGAAGGCCAATTTTGCTGAAACTCTGGGAGCAGGCACCCGGTTTTCTGTCGTAGGCGTGCTCAAATTCTTGGTTTCTGAAGTGCTCCAGTCGGCGCACAACGCGGCTGCCCCAAAAGAGACGAGGATCATCCCCCATCACCGCCTCGGGCTCGCCGTTCTATGCTGGCAGTTTGTCGTTAACCTCTCAAGCGTCAACATATGAAGTCGTGGAATGGCTGACACTACCAAGTGAAAGAGGACGACCCGGGCCATCAGAACAGTGAGGTCGTATTTATCGCATCTTACTGAAGGCCAATTTTGCTGAAACTCTGGGAGCAGGCACCCGGTTTTCTGTCGTAGGCGTGCTCAAATTCTTGGTTTCTGAAGTGCTCCAGTCGGCGCGCAACGCGGCTGCGCCAAAAGACACGAGGATGGTAGAAGGTGGCGTCGACGGCGTGGATGCTAACGGGTTGAAGGGTGATGACGATGAGGACGAGCATGCACAGGGGAACGATGTTCGGCGACCATGGGGTGATGAGGCGATGGGGACGCTGTGCTGCTCGCTGTAGGGTCAGTGTTCCGAGGGCGGGAGCTGAGCCATCGCGGGGTGCTGCTGTCATGGGCGTCGGTTCTCAACGGGGATGGGGACTTCTGGTCAGGTCGGGTCATCTTGGGTCTCATAGGTCTGTTGGCAGGTCGGGCTGGGGTGTCGATGACCCTGGCGGCAGCAGTTCCGTCGGGGCGAGCCAGCACCTCCACCAAAATGATACGGGAAGTACAGCGTGGTGATGGCAATGGTTTAATGGGCAGAATGAGAATGCGTGAGACATGAGTCGCGTGGCATGAGTCTTCGTTATCGTCGTCACAATATGAGGTTCCATGGTGTAATGGTGAGCACTCTGAGTCCAGCGATCCGAGGTCGACTCTCGGTGGGACGTGTCTGTTTTTGTATCTATACCTGTTTCATGCGTTGACTACTTTTTTCATCTGAATTCCTTTTCTCTATAAACCAACCCCTGCCTAACGTGTCCGGTGTGGTCTAGTGGCTGGGATACCTGGCTTTCACCCAGGAGGCCCGGGATCGATTCTTGGCATCGGAATATAAGGTCCCATGGTGTAATGGCGAGCACTCTGGACTCTGAATCCAGCGATCTAAGTTCGACTCTCCATGGGAACTGTCTGTTCTTGCATGTATACCTGTTTCAGGCGTTGACTATTTTTCATCTTCTTTCTATTGACCAACTCCTGCTTAACATGTGCAGTGTGGTCTAGTGGCTAGGATACCTAACTTTCACCCAGGAGGCCCGGCATCGGAATATGAGGTCTCATGGTGTAATGGTCAGCATTCTGGACTCTGAATCTAGCGATCCGAGTTCGACCCTCCGTGTGCCTGTCTGTTTGGTCTCTATGCCTGTTTCTGCCGTTGACTACTTTTTTCATCCCAATGCTTTTTTTCTATAGACCAACTCCTGGCGAACATGTCCGGTGTGGTCTATTGGCTTGGATGAGTGGCATGCTAAAAGCAAGCCGTGTGTGGGGGGCATCGTGGGGATAGTAGGGGGACGAAGTGGTGGACTTCATTTTCGCTAATGACCTGAGCGTTATAAATGTGCCCGGAGGGTTATCTACACAGTAAAACTTTTCACAGCCTTAAGAGTGTTTTTTAAGCTTTCCCATGGCGAACACCTTTAAGGGTGTTAACGTGGACACCCTTTCAGTATGGAATAATAATGTACACCCATTTTACACCCATGAAACACCCTTGTAGCTTGACAAGGGTGTAGCGAAGAGTGTAACTGAAAAAAGTGGGGTGTCATCCGCAAATTACACCCCTTTTACACCCTAAAGGGTGCAAAAAGATTTACTGTGTACCTTTCATCGTATTAACGGTCACTCTTAAATCGACTTAATCTCTTAATAACTTAATAAACTCTTAATCGGGATTATAGGCCGATCTGTATTCCTTTCCTTATGGGGAAAATTTTGAAAAAATTACTTCTTAACAGGCTATACAGGGTCTTAACTACAGCAAAATTCTTCAGAGGTGGACAGTTTGGATTTTCCCATGGACAATCAGGTACGTTAGCATTACATCAAATTATTGGCAAATTAAGGAAAGCGTGGATGGAAGACAACTCTGGGCTGTTATTGTCTATGGATGTTTCGAACGCATTCGGGATGGTTAAGGAACAAAGGATACGCTCCGTGTTGAGGGACATCAACTGTCCAGATAATCTCATTAATGTGGTGGGTTCTTGGGGCACCTGTTACCAAACAACTGTTACCGATCGGCACTGCTGACTGCACTCTTCACAGTTGACTGCAATTATTTAGTCCATTTTTTATGACTGTTGGTTGACCATTTTGCATTTGAGATATATATTTTTATGTATCTCAAATATATTATATTTTGCATAGTCTTCGTCACACTCTACGCGCTCTACTCAAAACACGAAAGCATGAAAATCAACTCGCCGTCTTGCACAACAGTTTCAGAAGACTTGCGAGACAATCGTCCCTTCTACACACGCATAAACACCGGGTACAATAGCATAGAGGAGAGACCCAAGGTCAAACGATGCAGTCCCCAGCTGCTCCATGCGTAACGGAGTCATCCACGGAAACCGCGAAGGTGGCGCCCCGTCGTAGGAAGCCCGTAAGTACATTCAAGATGGCTACCGTGAAACCGTAGCCTTAAAGGTGTGAAAGCTGTTCCAGTGCATACATTGTCAAGACTGCGTTTAATCATCCTCCGTGATTTTCTGTGGGTTTCCGTGGAAGCTTTTGATGTGAGCACAGCTCATCATCGGCATTACTCCTGTGTCCATGTGTTCTGGTTACTCAATGTGTGGCGTTACGACACAGGGTCTCCGACAGTGTCTTCCCACAGGAAATATGAACCAATCAACATACCGAGTAGGTCTGATATGCGCCGTGATATAACAAGAAGAAAACGCGTATAAGGGGACAGCCATCTCAACATTTCATTCCACAGCTAGTAACACGTACCGCGTGACCATGTGGCACATTCCAAAAGGAAATTTTCCTTCATTTTTTTTTACTCCTTCTATATTGCGAGCGTTCGATTTGACTTCTTGTAAAAAATGTTCTCATTTCGGTTGTTAGTGTCAGCACCAACAGTAAACAGGAGAAGTGTACTTGCTGGAAAAGAAGACAGACCCCAGACGTTAGTCCTGTACAGTTCAGCTACCCTGGCATAAAGAATTCAGCACTGTGAACAGTAAAGTTTATATGTGTTAAAAACATATATGTGTGGATGAATGCGTTGAAACATTATTTCTTCTCGCTTGTTTCGTTGTACATGGTGCAATATGCTGTTCATGGCATGCTTTGTAGAGCTAACATGCTGCAATCCCGAGTTTCGCACTCAATGTGTCCAAAAAATCATTAAAGGAATGGACATCCCACATTTTTCTGTGAGCGAAATAAAACGCAATAATGGCTGCACAATGGTTATGCACAATGCACGATGTTAATTCTGGACAGTAACGTTGAAACATTACGAATCGCATTCTTTTTTCCCTGGAAAGTCCGCTTGTAATGAGGCACATACTGTTAAACCTGGCTAAAGGAAGGCAGGAGAAACTGAGAATTGGAAGAAGTTACTGCACTTGAAATGTAATGAAATTATATTAGAATTACTACGAAACAGTAACTACATTACAGAGTCATTACTGCGAAGTTAATCGCACCGCTATTGAGGATGAGGAAAATAATTGTCAAAGACCACTATGTTGTAACAACAAGACATTTTATTCTGTTCATCACAGGTATTGTCACTATCTCTTATTGCAAAGAAAGTTCTTCTTGCAGCATAGAAGCAACGGACTCTCGAAGTGGCAGTCTTTGGGCTACCCCCTCTTATGAGGAAACACGTCTTCAGCCATGCGGAAGATTCTCTGTGTCGATGCGGACACTGGCAACGCGGTGTTGTACTCATAGTCATCATCCTCATCTACATCTTTTAACTCGCCAGTCGGCAACTCTCTTTCTGCCAAGTGCCAGCACAGGACACACACACGATAGTTTTGTAAAAGTTATGAGTAATGTCAGTAAAAGTAACATGCGATTACTTTTGTAATTTACTGTAACATGTTTGTTGCGGGTTGCTTCGATACTCTGTGTGAACATAAATATACAGTGATGAAACGTGATCTCGTTGGGGTAGAGAGCAAGATGCTGAACATATATGTACGTTCTGACCTTTATGGTACCACAGCACAGTCTCATATATATGAGAGTATTCACAGATCTTCAAAGCGAACTGCACTCCCCAAATCACTTTTGCAAACTTCTTGATGTAATACGCGTCTGCGAAACCGTCCGTAAAATTGGTGTTACCACATAAGTTTTTGGCGTCGCTGTGCTCAATGTCGAAGAGGACATAGCCGCCGTTGTAGCTGTACAGTCTTTGTGCGTTGCATATCCGAAAAAAGAGCAGTCAGTAACTGTTCGTACTTTGATTATACGTTGACGATCCAATATATATCTGCTGGAGAGCCCTCCTTGATGCTACGTATCTTCTATGGTTACGGTTCCTACCCTAGGAGGAATAGTTGCGCGTACGCCATAACTTCCTTGTTTGTACCTGCTTGCAAGAGCCGGCGATGCTATGGCGCCCGCCGCTACGAAGGTGCGAAGCTACGAACATCAAGCCGACACGATGGACATCGACACGATCAAAGCGAGAGAACTCCCCGACCTTTTAGCTTGAGGTTGTCGGAAGTGACTCGTGCCCAATCGGCTGCTTCGAGGGGGGGGGGGAGAACTCTTGAACTCGGGGCGCAACCACTGGAACTCGGGGCGCAACCACTGGAACTCGGGGCGCAACCACTGGAACTCGGGGCGCAACCACTGGAACTCGGGGCGCAACCACTGGAACTCGGGGCGCAACCACTGGAACTCGGGGCGCAACCACTGGAACTCGGGGCGCAACCACTGGAACTCGGGGCGCAACCACTGGAACTCGGGGCGCAACCACTGGAACTCGCGGCGCAACCACTGGAACTCGGGGCGCAACCACTGGAACTCGGGGCGCAACCACTGGAACTCGGGGCGCAACCACTGGAACCAATATTCGCTAACGGAGATTAAACAGTTTCTTACAGAAGGTGCGAGGAACTTGGCCGTATTTGGCTAAGAAAGGAATCTCTGCCCGTCCGTCAACGGCTGTCCACCATAGGCAGAGTAACTCCAGCGACGTCACCGTAGTGCCTCCAAAGTACACAGACAACACATCCAGCGCAGATCCATGTGGTGACACACACAGAAGATAAACCAGCAATCCTGAAAAAGACCAAGGCTTTAAGCAATCGTAATGTTTCTTTACCGTTTGCCCCGTTATCCCAAATATGCAACATCGGGAACGCTAAGTTGTTACGGCATTTGTAAAGTTTGAAACAGGGTCGGTTCTTTTCACTTCGCTAGTTTTCAACGTACAAAACAAGCCGCGAAATTATAGCAAAAACTACCGCCAACAGCCCACCTCAAGATTGCCGAAACCCCCTTTAAGACGTACAACACCTTCAGGAAGAACAACAGCGAGCATCAACTTACCAAGCAGCTGAAGATGAAGTGGCCTAACCTCGCACGCCTTGACTTTGAACTGGACGCCTAACCTTGGTATACCCAGGAGTGTTCGACGTCACCAGCCTCAGTGACAAATGACGATGATCGGTTAGGAATATCATATGAATCGGCAGAAGGTGCAGGGGGCGTCGATGAGGGATTGAAAGAAAACCCTAGAAAGAAAGGGGGAATTGTTATCGTTATCAGGCGCGACGTATCGGGCCATCGCAAGCGCCAGAAATGCTGTCAAGATGTCAAGCGCAATGGGGGTGGCCGATATGCCTCTTATCAATGTTCTTTAGTTTCACGAGTCTGTTCAAGGTCTTCCACCTACCCGTCCACCACTATTACACTCGACTTTCAGTAAATTGTGCTTCTTCGGACGTGTCCTTGTTTGTTCGGATGTCTTTGTGTGCGTGTGTTATTCTTGCTAGCAATCTTGACAGCGCCTCGAAAAGCATATGGTAAAAACCAAGTATGACACCTCATTTGCCATCAGGGAAAGCGTGCAATCACTTAATTCAGTGGGTAACCCACAGAGCTCGGCATTTTGACTCACGCTAACTCACGATCACAATCATCTGATAAAGTGTGCGCCCATTTCAGTCGCACGCGTAATCAGCGGTGGCTGCTATGGCGTCCGTCATCTCGTACTCACAGGAAACTAATTGCAGCGCCGGTGCGATACTGTACTTACTCAGCCGAGGATCGCTGGTTACCGCAGGCTAAGACGCTTCTAGAAAAAAACGGTGACACTGGTGACTGCAGTCACACGTTGGCGTTATTATAAAGCGTGATCATGGGGCATTACGAGTGCATTCGTGCGATAGCGATAACAACACACGTGCCACCCCGCAGCGCCAGCTGCTGACGCTGTATCATCTCTGATATTTATTTATTTATTTATTTATTGTCAGTGCCCACCAACAGCTGAAGCCTACACGGTGGTGCGCTCTAATTGACAGAACACCAATACAGTAAATACAACAGATAAAACAGAAAAGCGCTAAGCAACATTAGACGCACAAACAAGAATAGACAGCAGTTCTAAAAACCTTAAAATTAGAAAAAATATCAACATCATTATTTTGTAAGTCATTGTAAAAACACTGCATTCGAACAATCGGAGAGGATATATAAGGGAAACCAGGGTAAAATATAGAAGGAAACCTAGTTAGCCTTGGAGGGACGTAAAAGCAAACTTCAGACAAAAGTCCAGGAGCATCCATTGTTCCATGAACGAGCTTGTGAAAAAATATCATATCACGCAGCTGTCGTCTGTTACTTAGGGGCATCATGCTCAGCTTAGATAGAATATTGTTATAGCTGAAGTATCACGTCCGACTCACAAATCTGTCGTAAACAATTCTAACAAGTCTCTTTTGTATAGTTTCCAAATGGTCCGACGATGATTTCGATAAGCTGTTCCCAACTACAGAAGGAAACTCCAATTTGCTTCTCACAAGGCTATAATACAGACTAAGAAGTGAATGCATATTCTTGAATACCTTAGAGATACGAGAAATAAACCCCAGAGACCTCATACTGGCAGAGTACACATACGAAGCATGGTGATTGAACTTCAATGCACTATCGAAAAAGATACCAAGATCACGGATAACCTCAACCCTCTCTATAGACAAGTTATCAAGAACATAATTAAATTGTGCTGCTCGGGTCTTCTTCCGTGTAAACGATACGATTTTAGTCTTGGACACGTTCAGACACAATGCGTTAACTTTACACCAGTTCTTAATCTCTACTGCATCCTCTTGCAGCAATAAACTATCCTGCATAGTTGAGACGGAACGAAATATTTTTACATCGTCCGCAAATAAGAGTACACGAGACCGCTTAACAACATTTACAAGGTCATTAACAAACACTAAGAACAGGAGCGGTCCTAAGTTACTACCCTGAGGTACGCCAGAGACAGAAATGAATGGATCAGATGACGCAGTGCCAGCTCGTACAATGTTACCTCGGTCCGAAACATAGCTCTTCAATAACGCGCAGTACTCTTCACATAAACCATACAGTTGTAATTTCGAAAGAAGTAACTCATGATTAACTTTATCAAACGCCTTGGTAAGGTCGAAATAAATTGTGTCCACTTGCTCACGGTTACAAATGAACGGGACCGTATAGCTCATAAACGTACACAGATTCGATTCCACAGATCGATTTCTCATAAATCCACATTGCTCAATTTTTCTACAAAAGTAGTTATAGAAACGTTCATAGAGAATAATCTCAAATACTTTCGAGAACGCACAAAGTAAAGACACTGGACGATAATTGTTAACAATACAAGGATCGCCAGACTTGAAAACAGGTACAACAATTGCTGATTTCCAAGTGATGGGATAGTGACCAGAACACAATGAAATATTGAAAATATGTGTAAGACTCGGTAACAGTAAATCCGTGCAACCCTTGACGATGAAGCTGGGAATACTGTCAACTCCTGACGTAGTTTTCGGTTTAAGTTTCTTAATTGCGCGTCGAACCTCATCAACATCAACTCCCTTCGAAGGAAGGCAGTCATTACATTGTATAACTGAAAGGCTGCACAGATACAGTTGAAGAAGAAAAACAAGAGCTGAAATGGGCAGCAAATAAATTGCTCACACTGCAAGCATCAGATACTAGACCACCCTGTTCTCTCAGTGTAATGTTATCTTGTGCTGCTTAACATATTTCCAGAAGTCACGAGGACTTCGTCTAAGGTTATGTTCGGTTCATTCCAAATACAAAGCCTTATCTCTTGCAAAGAGCCTCTTAGACAACGCACGTGCCACACTGAACTTGTCATACCGCAGTACTGTGTTAGGTTCTTTCTAAACATACGCTGATAATGAAGTTCCAAAGAAAACCAAGCAGGATCCCAAGCAGCACAATGTACTGAAAGTCGAGTGCAATAGGGGTGGACGGTATGTGTCTTATCGATGTTCCTTAGTTTCACGAGTCTGTTCAAGGCCTTCCACCTACCCGTCCACCCCTATTGCACCCGACTTTCAGTACATTTTGCCGCTTTGGTATATTGCTGTGATTGTTGTGATATGGTACAGGAGTGGTTTGTGAGAGAAAAAAAACACTTCATTTTTAGGGGAGAGAGGGTATGTTATCATAAATAGCGACAGTCTGTTGGTTGTAAAGTCTGGCGTAGAGGGGCTACAATAAAAGCGGGCTTCCAGTCCTTTGCACAGGAACAAAAAAAAAGAGAAAGTAAAAGAAGGAAGAAAACGACGATAATAATAACAGTAACAATAATAATTGGTGGGTCTTTTATTATTAGTAGTAGTAGGGGTTTACGTCACGAGGCAGCTGAGACCATGAGCGGCGCCACAGTGGTCGGTCTGAAGATTGCTTTTGCCCACCCGAGGGTCACCTGTGATGAAGGCTCACCACACGGCACTTCGTATGTAACGTCCCTCGCGGAAGACGGCGTTTCTAACCAATTTGTACCCAACTACAAAGTTTCTCGGCCGGATTCGACCCCGCGATCTTATGATCATACGCGAACACGCTACACCGATGAGCCGCCGAGGCCGTTGATGACCAAAACGTGCGCAATGTAGAACGATGTTTCATGTAGCAAACTACAAAGACATTGGAGGGTTTAGTGCATCATACGCTATCGCCCTTGCGTACGTAAGAGATAGCGTTGGCGGTTTTGGGCACGCGAAATACATAAAGAGAGTTTCGCGCAGTGCACAGAACCATCATGCTGTCCCTTACGTACGCAAAGACGATAGCGTACGATGCACTATAACTTGTGCCACGACTTTGTCGCCGGCTCCGGAAATGCTGCGCTTCAAACGCTCAATAGTGATTTTCATTCCGCAAGGGACATGCAGGGGAGTTTGTGCACACGCAAACTAGTGTTCTGGCAACAGGACAAATTGTGATTTGCTTGAAGGTCTGGTGAAAGCCGTTATAATAAAAACGTGAGGCTACATAACAATGTAGATCTAACGAAGAACCAAATGTACAATTGTACCCCCAGTACAACAAATGCGCATCGGCATCGATACGGGATACAATGCAGAAGAATAGACCATGCCACAAAAAGATTTAAAAAAAAAGAAAATAAAGTAAGCCCGAGCTGTTTCAGTTTCAAGCAAAGAGCACCGGCCTTCAAAGCGTCGCAGCTTGTGATGGCGCACTCACGAAATCATTACATGAAGCGCGCCATCACGTAGTCCGGTTGTATTGAGATTGCTTTTTTCGCACCGCCGTGGGGCGCCACAGTGTGATCGTAATACTCGAACCAGCGAGATAAGATGACAGCTGGGCGCAACCGTAAGAACTTCCCACCTCATTCATGTTCCATCAACCTTGTTTAAGATAATCGCAAGTGCCTTGTCAAAATGATTTCAACCACGTTAGACTCTTCGCTTCGGTGATTGTGAGTGTGGATATCGCGATTTATCGCACTCATGAGTTTTTTTTTTTTTTTTTGCCGAGGTCTGGTAAACCATAGCAGCGCCACTGGCGTGCGACCCCTGTATTCGCCACTGCACACTAAAAAATTTCACACCTCTTTAGGTGTTAAAAGGGCGTATTGCACAATTTACACCCCACAGTTAACTGTCTAACACCCATTTGAGTGTAAAGTGGGTGTATCTTGCTGTTTACGCCCTTCTACCTGCTTTTTACACCCTTCCGTGAGAAGGTCATCAGGCCCATAGGGTGTAAGAGGCGGATCAGCTGCACACAGCATTTTTGTAATTTTAGCAGCGATGGGACTTAGCACCTTAGCTTCTGTTCGGTCTGTTCGGTCTGTGCTGTGAGGATGGTCCATGCACTCCAGTGTTTTTAAGTGTCGCACTGAACATCATGCACAGCACTTAGAACTGCACAGAATTAAATGAGATGCAAATTATGCCCGCCGACTCTTTACCCAGGCCAACTACCAAGATCCTATATATATAGTGTGGCGCAGGAAAAGTTGACCAGTGCCTAAGAGAGCGATACACAGTAACCTGACGCGATATATTTATGGTACCAGAGTTAAACAGGTGTTACTATTGACGTGCACCTGTATGTAACTCAAGTACCACAAGTATAGCCTCAGGTTTCCGTTGATTGCCCATTGGGATCTGCCACTGTCCTTGGGAAACCCTGTCTAGTACGTTCCCAGTGGTCATTAATGGGACGAACCAGGTGCACCGTTCTAGAGGGTGTAACTGCTTACACCCTACAGACTTTACACCCAAATAGGTGTGAGTTATCAAACACCATTTTTACACTGGAAAGGGTGCAAAAATGTTTAGTGTGTGGGTATGAATAGAACTGTGAGGCGGAGCGCTAACCTTTCAATCCTTTAAGCACATCCAACGACCATGGTTCCACACGTTCCTATTACTTTTCTTTCTTTTCGGAGATGTACGTGTGTTTTATAGCCAGTGGCACGAATTCCTGCACAAGGGCACATACCGTGTATTCACACGACCGACACCCCCACGGAATATTCTAGTGGAAGAAAAAACGAAAACACTGCTCACATAGGCCAAGTTCCGACCTGTGTTATTTTGAGCATTCACACGGTGCGGAAAATCGGGAGTGGCGAACTGCGCATTTAGCAGACGACGCTTAGCAGACGACACCGCCAGCATGTTTTCCTGTCGTCTGCTACGGAATATCTTGTGGCTGTGTAGCAAGATGTTCCCCACTGCTAGCGGTGTACATTTAGACACGACGTTGAGCGCTCACGATCACGTGACAGCAGAAAGTTATACCGCTTCTCGCATCTTCCGCTTCTGGGGGAATGTTACTCGTGCGAATACACAGACAAGTGAGTGAGGTGACTTGCCTGGCCTCGGTTGTTCCCTGGGACTGCTCATCGTCGGCAGTGAATTTCCCCAGAAATTCACTGCTGGAGGGGAGTGCCAAGCTTTCAAGAGGGGGGGGGGGTATGCTTGGTGAAGGTTCCATTTACGGAATTTTTCTTAGACACGGAAAGAATCGTGGCATAATGGTGATATATATGTACAGCTTTCCCGTTTTATTTGTACATGTTAGAACACAGTACATTAGAATACATATTCATTATGAACGGCAGTTCAACATTAAGATGCATAATGACACGATCGACAAAGAAAAAGTACTGGCACCCTGTCTCACGAAGCTCAATGAATACGTAGCAACCAACGGTGAAAACCTTAGACGAAAAAAAGCAGAATACCTCGCTCGATTGAGTTGGGCGCAAATGGTTCTTGATGATCTACATTGAGTTTGCGTACCAGCACAGATTTTTGCTAGTACATGCGCACAATATATGCAATGAAACAGTCCCTTTCAAATGATTTTGGACAAATGCACGGTACGATCATCTGCATGGCTGTGGTCCTACAGCCCAAGTTTGACAGTACAGGATGTAATTTGCTGCGCCGGGCTCACTACCAGCTAGAACGTGCTGGTGCCCGAGCTGGTTGAGGTCACCTGAGAAATTTCGGGGGGAGGGTGTTGCAAAAATGCAGGGAGGGTGGACACCGCCCTGAGGGGGGCGTAGGGAAATCCCTGAATTCGTCGGCACTTGAAATGGTCATCGAACCCGGTTACTCACACGGTTATTCACTCTGGAAACTGGTAATTGAGAGGAACTATACTTCATATTACAATGTCAGTAGCTTGAACTCGTCAAAAAAGGTCAATGCAGAGAAATCTGAATCGTCCTCTCACAGGTCGCGACGTTCCGCTCTTCAGGTTCTGAAGAAGTCGTCAGGGAATAACAGAAGAAATACGACTCCTCGCTGCTGCCCGATTGCTAAATAAATGTTGCTCTCTCTCTCTTTGAAGGAACGCGTTAAAATTACAGCCGTGATATTACTGCAGAGCTTCTGAACTACCTGCGGTATACCTCAGCAGCCTCTGACAGTGTGGACGGCGGAAACCCTCCGATACCACATCGCTTGTCTCTGACTACCCCGGGAACTTGACTGCCCACTAAGAAATTACCTATTAATGATAGCATTAGAGTCCTCGCTACGAAAGAATCGCGGCGTGGTCTGTCTGTAGCCAAGCCGCGGTGCGCAAGCGCGGTGAGTGGAGAGGGATGGAGGGAAGGAGAAGGCGGGTGGAGAACACGACACGCGACGCGTCGGCAGTGCAGCTGTAGTGGTCGACAAGTTCAGACGTGTCTGCGTGGGCGTGCCATGGGTCATGAAAGCTGTGCGGAGGAGCGGCGGCGAAAGAAGCCTGAGGCTGTGAGGCGGCGCCGCCAAGTTGAATGGGAGGAAGCCCGAAAGGCTCGTTTGCATGCGGATGCTGTCTTGCGTTAGCGTTGTGCACGGTCGTGTGAAGGGTTGTGTAGCGTGGTGAAGGGGAGTCCCCAAAGGGTTTTCAAGTTTTAATGAACGCACTTCTGTTAAATCCACCAATGGCCGATCAATCATGATTTTTATTACCCTCAGGGAAGAAGCATTATTGAGGGGAGCAGGACATGTGAAAAAAAAAAGCACAGAAACAGCGTAGACGAACCCCTGACCTTGTTGGCGCAACCTCAAGGAACCTAACCCCAAGTACCCCAACACCACGAAGACTCGTGTGTACCTTTTGTAGGAATCCATAAGGCAAGCTCGACTCTGTCAAGTTTGCAGAACCATAAGCCACTCTCCCGTAACCACGATTCAGAACCATGACGAAAAACAGACCTTTCTCCCCGCTTCGAACTTTGTTAACGTCTTCTGATTGTGTGACTGTGCGTGTGACTTTTCAGTTTCAGTTTTGTTTTCTGCCTCTCCTTTCCTTATCTTCCTTGTTTTCTCCTTTCCTTTTCTTCTTTTTCTTTTCCTTTCTTTGCTTCTTTTCCTTTTCTGCCCTTTCTTTAGTCCCCTTTTCTCCTTTCTTCCCCTTTCCTTTCCTTTCTGTTTACCTTTTCTTTTTCTCCTTTTCCTTCCTGTTTGCCTTTTCTCCTTTCTTCCCTTTCCCTTTTCTTCTTTTCCTTTCCTTTTCGTCTCCTTTTCTTGCCTTCTTCCCTTCTTTTCGTTTTTCTTCGGAATAGCAAGCCGACATCCTCTGGCTGACCTTTCCTTTTCTTTAACTATTTACCATTTTTTCTTCTTGTCCTTCCCCTTTTCTCCCTTTTCTTCGCATTTTCTTTTCTTCTCATTTTCCTTCCTGTTCGCCTTTGATCCTTTCTTCTTCCCTTTCCCTTTTCTTCTTTTCATTTCCTTTTCGTCTCCTTTTCTTGCCTTCTTCCCTTCTTTTTGTTTTTCTTCGGAATAGCAAGCCGACATCCTCTGGCTGACCTTTCCTTTTCTTTAACTATTTACCATTTTTTCTTCTTGTCCTTCCCCTTTTCTCCCTTTTCTTCGCATTTTCTTTTCTTCTCCTTTTCCTTCCTGTTCGCCTTTGATCCTTTCTTCTTCCCTTTCCCTTTTCTTCTTTTCCTTTCCTTTTCGTCTCCTTTTCTTGCCTTCTTCCCTTCTTTTCGTTTTTCTTCGGAATAGCAAGCCGACATCCTCTGGCTGACCTTTCCTTTTCTTTAACTATTTACCATTTTTTCTTCTTGTCCTTCCCCTTTTCTCCCTTTTCTTCGCATTTTCTTTTCTTCTCATTTTCCTTCCTGTTCGCCTTTGATCCTTTCTTCTTCCCTTTCCCTTTTCTTCTTTTCATTTCCTTTTCGTCTCCTTTTCTTGCCTTCTTCCCTTCTTTTTGTTTTTCTTCGGAATAGCAAGCCGACATCCTCTGGCTGACCTTTCCTTTTCTTTAACTATTTACCATTTTTTCTTCTTGTCCTTCCCCTTTTCTCCCTTTTCTTCGCATTTTCTTTTCTTCTCCTTTTCCTTCCTGTTCGCCTTTGATCCTTTCTTCTTCCCTTTCCCTTTTCTTCTTTTCATTTCCTTTTCGTCTCCTTTTCTTGCCTTCTTCCCTTCTTTTCGTTTTTCTTCGGAATAGCAAGCCGACATCCTCTGGCTGACCTTTCCTTTTCTTTAACTATTTACCATTTTTTCTTCTTGTCCTTCCCCTTTTCTCCCTTTCCTTCGCATTTTCTTTTCTTCTCCTTTTCCTTCCTGTTCGCCTTTGATCCTTTCTTCTTCCCTTTCCCTTTTCTTCTTTTCATTTCCTTTTCGTCTCTTTTTCTTGCCTTCTTCCCTTCTTTTCCTTTTTCATTGGAATAGAAAGCCGACCTTTCCTTTTTTTTCTTAATAAACATATTCCCCTCCCCCTGACGACAAAACAGGTGACACGAACACAACGTTAAAGTGCCACTACGGACTAAATCTCGTGTCTTCAGAATCCTACCAAAGTCCTGTTACTAAGATCTTCTCGTCTCACTTTACATTCCTGCAAAATATTTTGGCTCTATGTCTTGCGAAAGCTAGAGTAAAGTAATTTTTTATTTTTGAGAACTGTGACGTCATAACATGAGAGAACCGATGTGGCGGGGAACAACACAGAAGGGACAAATACATACAAAGCCTCAAATTGCCCAAGGAATTAACGATGAAGGAAGAAAGTCACTGAAAAGGTTAACCAGCTGTAGGACTCGAACCCACAGCTTCTGGATTACCGGTCCAGGGCTCTAGGACATCAGTTCTCTCATGTTCAACAGTTGGGGCTTGCGTCGACCCGTCTTATAAATGTGTGTATGGGTCAGCAAAAATGTAAGAGTGAAAGCAGAATAAGTGAGGAGAAAGTGGCAGAATTGTCCCTTCAGATGACGCTCCCTTGGAAGTCGCTGGGGGTGGTGTGTTAGCTTAGCTCAAGTGGTAGAGCCTTGGACCGCCAATCCAGAAGACGTGGGTTCCTACAGTCCTACAGTTGGCTAACCTTTTCAGTGACTTTCTTCTTTCATCGTTTGTGAAGTCATGTTATGCTCCGACGGAGCGTCCGGCCCTCACCTGGCATCGTTGTTGCCCTTCGCGTCTTCCGGAGGGCTCACTTTTTGCACTCCGTTAGCGGAGCCCCGCGTGACGTACCCAACCGACCGCTCCGACCTTGGAGAAAACTTGAGAACACAAGAAGGGAGAAGCCACCTCTCCCATTTCCTCCTCTTTCGATCAGCGTCACGTGACCCCCCTCCTCAGACCCTTCTCTCCTGCTACCATTTCCCGTACTGCTAAAATATCCCACTGCGAAAATCTTATCATTTCTTATCTTTTCATTACTGCTGGTGTGAAACAGGCCCCGGACACCCCTAGCACTGGGCCTGCTCCCTAGTTGTAATGTATTAACTCTGAAGTGAGAATAATGTAAATGGCAATGTTGTGAAGACCAGTAGGGCCTCAGACAAAAACGCAGACATCTTCGTCGGGACAAAAGTTTGTCCTGACGAAGACAGTGCCACTGTCGAAACGTCGACCATTCTCTTTTTTTAATCTATGTGTTAAATTACCCATTAAATAAATTAGTCTTTGTTAACGTTCCTGTAATCCCGTTCTGTAGTCCACGTCTTATTATTTCACTTTCATTCAACTTCGTAGCCGTCTGATAGAATAGCCGTCTGACGGGACATGGAGCGATTCATTGTGCCCTTTTACCTTTGTTTGACAAAGCACGTGTGCTGCCCTCTCCCCTTGTACATATTCCCCTCTCATTCTTTGGAATTGTCTTGCGTCACCATAGTATCCCATTCCTGTTGAAGACAGCGCTGCTGTCGAAACGTCGAATAACCCCTCATAGCTTTTAATAACGTTCCCCCTTTATACTTTGTCCTGTAAAAGCACTGTCTCCGCTTCTCATCCTTATTGAATATCTTTATTACCTGGAAGGGTGACTGAGCACTCCTCAATGCCACAGTGCAAGAAAGTGAATTATAAATTCATTAGAGAGACATTAAAGAAACAAGTAAATGACATTAAACGTGTTTGAAATTGTGGCATTGAGGAGTGCTCAGTCACCCTACCCTCACAGGTATGTATCGCTCGCTGAGCGACCCCTGGTTTGCCAATTCCGAACGATGCGCAGCTATCCGGAGCTGACGAGCCACAAACACGGCGAAACACGTGTCCTCTGGTGCTGTCGCATTGTTCCATGAGTATCTGTTTTTCTGCGTGCAGCCATAGAAGCCATCTTAACCTCTAATTTTGAATTTGAAACACGTCCAGTGTCATTTACCTCTTTCTTTAGTGGCTTTTTTCCTCATTATAATTCACTGGCTTGCACTGTGGCATCGAGGAGTGCTCGGTCACCCTCCCATGTGGATATTGCTAGCTGAGCGACCCCTCTTTCGCCGATTCCGAGCGATGCGCAGCTACCCAGAGCTGACGAGCCGCAAACACGGCGAAACACGTGTCCTCAGGTGATGTCGCATCGCTCCATGACTATCTGTTTCTCTGCGTGCAGCCATAGAAGCCATCTTAATATGTAATTTTGAATTTCAAACGCGTCTAATGTCATCTACTTGTTTCTTTAATGGCTTTTTTCCCTGCATTAAAAAGCTGAAAAGATATGTTCGCATTTAGCTGAGGCACACGCAGAACCGACGATAGAGAACGTCTGAGTTCAAGGGGATCGCGAAGTGTGTAACACGTATCGGTTAGGACACTCAAGAAGGACATGTAAGAAGGACACAGGTGCGGGTCCTGACAGAGAAATTGAACTGATAAATCAGTCTACTATTGAACTACCCAGAACCGACGTGGAGGAAGTCCCAGTTAAGGGGGATGCGACATGTGCCCCATGTACCACCTAGAGCATGTAACAAGGACACAGTGTGGGTCTTGATAGAAAAACTGGATTGATATATGAAAGAGTCTACTACTGAAGCACCAAATTTAGACCGCCCAGAACAGACGTGGAGAACGTGGTAGCTCAAGTGGACTGCCAAGTGTTGCACATGTACGTACCATAACATGCGGCAAGGACAATGTGTAGGTCCTGGCGGAAGAATTGAACTAATGAATGGAAGTGTCTACTTTTGGGGCACTCACAACCGACTTAGAGGACATATTAGCTCAAGAGGATGCCAAGTGTTGCACACGTAGTACATAGAACATGTTGCAAGGACGCAGTGTGGATCCTAGCAGAAGAACTGGGCTCATTAATGGATGTGTCTACTTTTGGAGCACTCAGACCCGACGTGGGGAACGTGTTAGCTCGAGGGGATTGTCAAGTGTTCATATAGAGCATGCACTAAGAACACGGTGTGGATCCTAGCGGAAGAATTTGACTGATGAATGGAAATGTCTACTTTTGGACCTCTCCGAACCGACGAGAAGAACCTGTTAGCTTAAGGGGACTGTCTAGAGTTGCGCTCGATGCACCTAGAACATGCAGCAATAAGGACACGGCGTGGATCCTTGCAGAATAGATAGATACGATTGATAGATTTGACGCGACTTTCGTTCCTACTTTTCTTCCAATGGGAGGCGGTGAACAAGTGCCCGCTCGTGGAACCCAGCCCTCCCCTTCCGCATTGTTTCGGTTTCATTCTGTCTACCAACGTCATGACGGCATTTCTCTGGCATAGGTTTTGTGGTGGAAATAAAGAGGAGGAAGGCATCTGCCAACCGTCCTCATCGACATCACTGATATCACCCTCAATTACGCGCTCAGTCGTTCGCTCGATCACTCGAAGATATGCCACCCTGATGCAGGAGCCTCTCTTTCGTTCTCATTTTGGTGCCGAAACCCGAGAACCCCGTCGGATTGGAAGAAAAGGACACCTCACGATCCTGGCGCACCTGCTATCTATTGGATGGAATGACCTGGACAACAACAACCTGGAACCATCCGTGCTGTCGTAATTCCTGAAGAGGTCAGCCACATTGTTCGTCCTCCTTAATCCATTGACCCAGAAGAGACCGATACCTCTTGCGACGTCCTGCTTACGGATCCGGATGGTGACATAAACATATCTACCCAACCAGGCCAAAATTTCTTGCCAAAAACTTCCGGCATTATGTACTGTCGCCAGTCATGAAACATCGACGCGGATGACTGCCTCATGAATTCATCACCAAATGACCATCGAGATCATTACCTTCTGTCTGAATTCGCATGCCTTCATCAAATTGTTTCACCATTTCTGTCGCCGGGAGTGTGTTGTGGATATAAAGAGAAGGAAGCCGTCTGGTCAACACTTCACTCATCGACATCACAGATATCACTGTCAATCACGCGCTCAGTCATTCGCTCGATCACAAAAAGATATGCCACCCTGATGCAGGAGCCTTTCTTTCGTTCACAGTCTATTGGACTGATAATGGAAGTGTCTACTTTTGGAGGATTCAGAACGGACGTGCAGAACATGTTAGCCCAAGGGGACTGTGTTGTGCACGTAGCACCTAGAACATCCAGCAATAAGGACACAGTATGGATACTAGCAGAAGAATTGGACTGATGAATACAAGTGTCTGCTTTTTCGAGTACTCTAGGAATCGAGTTGGAGAACGTGTTAGCTCAAGGGGATGCTACGTGTTGCACACGTAGGACTTAGAACATCTAGCAAGGACACTGTGGATCCCAGCGGAAGCATTGAACTGATGAATGCAACTGTCTACTTTTGGAGCACTCAGATTCGACTTGGAGAACGTGTTAGGTCAAGAAGATGCCAAGTGTTGCACACGTAGTACCTAGAAGATGTAGCAAGGACACGGCCGGTCTGGATCATGGCGGAAGAACTGTACTCATTAATGGAAGTGTCTACTTTTTCGAGTACTCTAGGCATCGAGTTGGTGAACGTGTTAGCTCAAGGGGATGTCAAGTGCTGGACACGTAGTACATAGAAGATGTAGCAAGGACACGGCCGGTGTGGATCATGGCGGAAGAACTGTACTCATTAATGGAAGTGTCTACTTTTTCGAGTACTCTAGGCATCGAGTTGGTGAACGTGTTAGCTCAAGGGGATGTCAAGTGCTGGACACGTAGTACATAGAAGATGTAGCAAGGACACGGCCGGTGTGGATCATGGCGGAAGAACAGTACTGATGAATGGAAGTTTCTAGTTGTGGAGCACTCAGAATCGACTTGGAGAACGTGTTAACTCAAGGAGATGCCAAGTGTTGCACACTTAATACCCAGAAGATATAGGAAGGACACAGCCGGTGGATCATGGCGGAAGAACTGTACTGATGAATACAAGTGTCTACTTTTGGAGCACTCGGAACCGACGTGGAGAACGTGTTAGCTCAAGAGAACTGCCAAGTGTTGCACACATAGGACTTAGGACATGCAACAAGGACACTATGTGGATAGCAGCGGAAGCATTGGACTTATGAATACAAGTGTCTACTTTTGGAGCACTCAGAACCGACGTGGAGAACGTGTTAGCTCAAGGGGATGCAACGTGTTGCACACGTACGTCTTCAAACATGCAGCAAAGCCAGTGAAATACATATATACAGGAGGAAAAAGTAGTTCAGGAGCATGTACAACATTGCTTACAAGTCCCAGACTTTGCCACACTACCACTGCACAGCTGTTTCGCTCTCATTGGGCCTCATCAGCATTGCATAGGCGAGCAGCGCTTGAGTAGGTATCGCAAGAAGGCCACGTGAAACGTCAAGTCCACCCGTAGGAGTGAAAAACTCACCACCGAAAGCCCAGTGGAAAGCCAGTGAAGCACATATACAGGAGGAAAAAAGGTAGTCGAAACTCATTGACTGCAAGTACGACGTGTGCTTACAGGTCACAAACGTCTCCACACCAGCACTGCACAGCTGTTTTGGCCTCCTTGTGCCTCTTCAGTAGTGCGCTGGTGGACAGCATTTCAGTGGGTGTCGTCAGAACGTGAAGTGGAACGTGGTATCCTCCCGTCAGAGCGTGAGATTCACCACTAAAAGCCCAGTGAAAAGCCAGTGTAATATATAGAGAGAACGAAAAGGCAGTCGAAGCTCTTCGGCTGCATGTGCCGTATTGCTTTCAAGTCCAACACGCAGCCACAGCCGTATTGGACATCTGTTTCGGCCTTCCTGGGCCTCTTCAGTCGTGTACTGGTGGACAACTTTTCAGAGGGTGTCGTCAGATGGTAAAGTGGAACGTGATATCTTCCCGTTAGGGTGAGGAGAGTGTCACCACTGAAATCCCAGCGCAAAGCCAGTGAACTGCATTCATATAGGGAAAGGTAGTCGAAGCTCTTGGGCTGTACATACAACATGTTTTTTCAAGTCCCAAACGTTGCCACACCAGCAATAGGCAGCGTTTTTTGGCGTTCGTGGGCCTCTTCAGCAGTGCATAAGGCGGCAACGTTTGAGTGGTTTGCGTCAGAAGGTCACGTGATACGTGATTTCCCCTCCTCAGGGTGACGATTCATCGCTGAAACCCCAGTGGAAACCCAGTGATTTACATATAAAGAGGTAAAAGGTTCCTCAAGCTTTTTGGGTGTACTTGGAACATGTTTTTCAAGTCCCAGGCGTCGCCATACCAGCACTGCCCAAGTAGAACGCGAATATTGGTCCAATATTGGACCCATATGGACTGCCAAATTACCAGTGTTAGTCCAGTATGGGCTGCCGATATGGCACCAATATAGGGAGCGAAACCAGGCTCCATACTGGACCAACATTGGCTGCCCATACTGGCAATCCCATTTTGCCCATATTGCGCCAATATTTCCGTGATAACTCCAACAGGGAGTCCGTGTAACAATAAAGCATTATCCCGCTTAATATATCAACCACTGATATTACTTCTCTCTTTTTGCTTTGCACATTGCGTAGCATGACAAAAGCAACATTGCATCGTCCCTAAAATCGACGAACCGGAGCTATGTCCGTCTCGCTGAGGGACCCAGGCAGTCCCACGGAAGTGCCAATGACATTCCTAGACGACAGGACCTATGGTGTCGTCTGCTGTGTAAGCCTTGCCTTTTCACGCTCTTCTAACCATGCTCTGTGCGTGTTTATTTAGCTTAGTCTATATTGGTTATTAATGACTTGATCAGTTCATCTTACTTGAAATTCGTAGCGTAGAGAGCTGCAGAGTGAACACAGTTTTGCAAACGGTAATGATTGTTGCCGCTAATGAGCGATAATTATACTTAATTATCACCGTCGAGTCGAAAGGAATGCTAATTTTTTTCTAATCATTGACAATGCTATAGTACATCTATTCAATGCATAATCACGTACAGTTACCCAGACATTGCCCATATTTAGATACAACTTCCTCCCATAACCCACCATCTGAATCAAGAAATAACACATTTTCCTCGTAATTACGTTCTCATAATTCAGTTGGACTGTTACCCACCCAAAATGGTGAAGTTACGAACTACCGTTCCAGCATGTACGATGAGGAGGGTATATACAGCATAGACGATAAGGATCAGTTTACCCCTTCAACTTGTCTCGCTGACGCACTTGCTCGACGAAAACAACAACAACTTTATTTCGGCCTTGGAGAGTGGGGAGTTTCATCGCAACAGGCGATACTCTACCCCATTGCTGGGTGGAATGGGGGGAATAAAATAACGAGCCCCTTCACAATAACGATCGAAGTCCGATGGTGTCCAGAAATGTCAGAAGAGCTTTGAGCGCAGAGCGTTGCTGGGCTGGATTGGGCCAGGGACCAAGCAATTTCGGTAGGGAGAGAGGACGAGAGTCCAGCTGACGAAGAGACTCTGAGAGTGTGGTTCGGGAAGGTTCGTAGTGAGGGCAATGAAGAAGAATGTGCTCCAGATCCTCAAGAGCACCACAGTGGCAGCAGGTGGGAGAATCAATTTGTCTCAAGCGGTAACGCCACTGAGCTGTAAAGGCCACATCGAGGCGCATTCGGTGGATTAATGCAGCATCCTGACGAGATGTGTTTCGTGGCATGCGGAAAGCGAGCGTGGGATCAACTCTGTTCAACATAGAGGGGGGAAGAATGTCGGTTGTCCGTTGGCGGGAAGCCAGGGGTGTCACTAGACGTCGCAGAATTGAACGGCGGTCTCCTCTGAGCAGAACAATACGGGTCCGCTTCCGAGACGAGAGTGCTGCTTCTGCGGCGCTGTCGGCCTGCTCGTTCCCCACGACACCACAATGGGCTGGAACCCACTGGAGAACTAGCCTGTGGCCTGCGGCGTAGATAGTGTGGTAAGCCATTAACACGTCTGTGACTAGGGGTGCGGATGGGCCTCTTATGCCGGAAGTTTCAATTGCTTGAAGTGCAGATTTGGAGTCTGTAAAGACTGCCCATTCCCGGGGTGGAAAATCAGCGATGTGTTGTAGAAAGAAAAGGATGGCATAGAGTTCCGCAGCTGTGGAGGAGGTTGGATGTGAAAGGCGTCTTCCGTGCACGACGCCTTCGGATGGAATGACGAAGGCTAAGGCGGACTTGTTGTTTCGGGATGCGCCATCAGTATATGCTGCCGTAACAGGATGCTGCATTAATCCACCGCATGCGCCTCGATGTGGCCTTTACAGCTCAGTGGCGTTACCGCTTGAGACAAATTGATTCTCCCACCTGTTGCCACTGTGGTGCTCTTGAGGATCTGGAGCACATTCTTCTTCATTGCCTTCACTACGAACCTTCCCGAATCACACTCTCCGAGTCTCTTCGTCAGCTGGACTCTGGCCCTTTCTCCCTACCGAAATTGCTTGGTCCCTGGCCCAATCCAGCCCAGCAACGCTCTGCGCTCAAAGCTCTTCTGACATTTCTGGACACCATCGGACTTCGATCGTTATTGTAAAGGGGCTCGTTATTTTATTCCCCCCATTCCACCAAGCACTGGGGTAGAGTATCGCCTGTTGCGATGAAACTCCCCACTCTCCAAGGCCGAAAATAAAGTTGTTGTTGTTGTTGCTGCCGTAAACGTAGAAAACTTCTCGTCTACTAGAGCATGAAAATGGGCTCGGAGGACTTGAGGGGGGACCTGATCTCTTCTTTGCAGAAGGTTTGGGAGGCGTACAAAAGTGTTTCAGACATATGTCGGCACAGTTCCCTTAGAAGTCGGCCCAGGACGCACATTCCCCCAGGGCGTCAGTCGTGACGTTGCCCACCTCTGTGAGGCCGACAACGGCGAGCCCTTTCACCACTCACCCACCACACCCACCCACCACCAAACTTGGACAACAAAAGACGGATTACGAACTATGAAAGGCAGCATACCCCGAAAAGCAGTAAAAGGGAGTGCAACCTGTGTACCTGAATAACACATCATAAATGGAAGGTATGCTGTTGGGATTTATTGGTTACATTTGAGGCAGAGACTGAAAGCTCTACTTCTTGGTATGTTCGCGAACGGTTTGGGTTGCCGTCTTCTTTTTCTTCGTCGCCTTCTCTGCTTCAAAACTCTCCAAGGAGTCCTTAACTCCACGCAGAAATTCGTACCTCTCCTTGTCATAGACATAAATTGTGTAAATCGTTTTGCCATCTTCGTTGTCGGACGGTGCACGCTTCCGCTGCATTTCATCGCGCTGCCGATCGCGACGCGGACAAGCACAAGCCTTCACTTCCACGACACGACGTGCAATGTCTCGACCTTCCGGAGATCGTAGAATAAAGAGCACTGCAGTAGCCCGTCGGTTAATGCTGCCTGCACAGCTGTTGCGACACATGAAACGCAATCTGTACGTAAACAGATCCTTACTGTCACGATCCGGATCCTCGAAAGGAACTGTGAGAAAGTTACGCTGCCCGTTTGCTTCATCTTCGGAGTACACGGTGGCTGGGTGATCGCAAAGTATCCAGTGATCACGAGAATTATTCTTTCCGTCCGATCCCACAGCGTGTAAGGAACACCGGCGAATATTTTTGAGCCTCAGACCTGGATCTCGATACACGGCGACAATGCAAACAGTCGTACCTGGAGGCTGAGCTTGGTCAGTGACGAAATGAGCTGGAACCGCGTTGCCCATCACGGTGTAAAGCTTGCGCCTGTCTTCCGAGTACGTCCAAACGTTGTTTGTTGATGCATAATCTTTGAACTTAACTTGGAATCCAACGTCACCTGGCCAGTCTTCGGCACTGTGGTTTGCGCAGTTTGTGTTTGGTGCCTGAACATTCGTCGGACGAGGTTCGACGTCTTCTTGCTTGACAGCCTCCATGTTGACAGTAGTCGAACGAAGGTGCCCAGGCATGTTTTCGATGCCTGCTCATTCGCCTCGAAGCGTCCGTTCAACCTCCTCCCCTATCCTCCTCTGCACCGCGCCGTTTGGGGCGCTCGCATCCTAGGGTTCTCCTCAATGCAAATGCTATAGAGCGCTCGTATATGCGTTGACGACTGCCACTACTGGGACGGATGATTGGGAAATCTATTAATATTAAACCAGGTACTTTTTTAAGAAATTCGACTGGTCGGGATATTGATTCTGAAGTGCGCAAAAAGCTCACTGAAAAGTGGAGAACCCAACGCTGCTGGCGCTCTTGGTGCCATATATGTATTTTACATCACATTATGTAAAATTGCAGTTGCGTCTTGCTTTGAACTGTATGCGCAAATACGTGGCCTACAGGTTTGACAGCTCTGTTGCATGCGTACATGTGTACACAATATTGTAACGAACTACTCCAGGAATTACGAAATGGTGTTAACTCCGCGCTTTGATTTATTTATTTATTTATTTCGAGAAATGTAATAAAGCTGATCGTTTCAAAGAAGCAGGCTGCTTGTTGTCGTGCCCTCTTGTGCTAGCATCTTCCGCTACGTCAAGGTGCAGTTATTGTGCGCCGGACAAAAAAAGAAAAAAAGAAGCGGGTGATCAAAATATACCGCAGTTGCTCATCTCCCGGGACTATTTGGCTAAATCATTTTAAACCTCCTAAAGCAACTACTTCTTTCCACAAGACTTAACTTCATGAAAACGGCTTCAACATGCAAATGCGTTTCTCTGCCAGAGGATGTGCGATACGAACGATAGCGCACCTGTTCGTGGCCAAGCTTTCTCGGCTACGCGTTCCTGGCCACGAGGCACACACGAAGCCCACATACGTGAGCATGCTTTGGCAGCATTGCAAACGGCTTTATTTCATTCTTGTACTCTTTGCTTTCCACCAGCATGAGATTACTTATTCATTTTTATTCAAAATGCTTCCGGCATAGAAAGCATTACGAGGAAGGTAATACATTGGAAAACAAATACATATTGCTTGAAAATCTACATTCAAGTGATGCTAGCAAAGAGGAGGAACCTGCTACTGAAATGTTAAATGAGCCGGAAGTATTAAAATGCTCTGTTCCTTGACATAACCAGCAGCTTCTGGAAGCGTTGCTTACCAAGTTTTCCCGCACACTGTTAACAAATTTTGCTCTAGGAGTAACTGACAAGAATGACATGGCAATATTTTTCGCCTCCAAGCCGCTTTCACGGAAGGCCCTAAAACTATGAAGAAATGCGGTAACAATAAGCGGGGCGGAGTATAACCCGAATATATATATAACCGAGACGGATGCGATAGTCCCTTTAAGTTCCCGCGAATAACTCTGGCCATATGAGGGCGAAAATCGTTCGGCGTTCGACACTATACCATGACTACCTGACCCTTTCTACTCCATGCATCGTAGGCAGTTTAAGCAAGCGCTGAATATTGTTTTATCCCATCAGGCAAGATGCAAAGAGATGAAAATTCATCATGATTTTGTTGCTCCTATAAACGCTTTGCACTATACATACAATATACCGCTATACCACGAAGCCAGAACATGCCTTTCCCCGCATTCTCAAAACCAGCTTGTATGATTATACGTCATCTCAACCGAACTGTTCAGTGCCCCGTGTGATAATTAGTGAGAACTGCTAAAATGAACTGGCTGACCTGCACACGGCCAGTACTATGGCCTCCTACAAGTTCTCTAAAGGCCATTTTACCATCTCTGTGAAGAGAAGAAAGGAATAGACCTAGAATGCCGCAGTCCACGTAAACAATCTCCGTGCCGAAATATGCCCGAGTATTGACGTCGGCACGATATGCAAGAGCAAAGCACTCCCGCAAACCTGTGTCGCGAATTTAAGTTCTCGCGAATGAGTCCTCAAAGCTGCTCTGCTCGAAAACGCGAAAATATTTTCCACGCGGAAAAAAACCCAGGGTGTATGCTATAAAAGGTCAGTCACATTTTCGCGCGTGGCGCGATACCTATTGAACAGACAGACTTCCGCTGCCGCAGAGTGAAGAAGTTACGCCAAGAAACCCTACAAAAAAATCGTCGATATCAGGCACCGCTTTACAAATTAAATACGGCCACGCAAACTTTCGTCTTCATGCATTTCCTAGGCGCTATACCGACGTAAACACGCCAGACTGTCGATAGTTGTTTGTAGCTTCCGCATGGGGCGCTAGTGACGTTGATACGATTTGGTTTAGATGTTTTCTGCTATGGTGGCTAGATGAATATTGTCTGGTGTGAGGAGTGGCCACAGCCTCCTATCCGACAGAGCGGGACTCTTGCGGGAGACGGCCACCAGGCGCGCTGCTCCACGGGTGTATGCTAGTTTCTGTGCGCTCTGGCTGGTCCCCGGGCGGAGTTCTTTCGCCGTGACATATCAGAGGGTGAGATAGCGACGCTGTCGCGTCTTTGAAGCGCTTTTATTTTACTTTATTGTCGGCTGTGCACTGTTTCTGTGGAATGGTGAGCCTTTAGCAGACTTCTGACGCCCCTGTGAAGAAAAAGCGGCGTGCAAAAACGAACAGAGCGGCGACCATCCGTCGTACATGAACGAATTCAACAGGGGGCCCACGCTACTAGTCAGAAACACTCTTCAAGCTTGTCTCCAAACTGTCCTCCCCCCCTCCGCGCGTGAAAAATGTACTGACCTAACCTAACCTCACTATAAAATTTGCAAATTACAGCGTAATTCATTACTAGCGTACGTGCGACTTCCGGTTGACCTCGTTCCCAGGATCAAAATGACGGCTTGCCCTATCTTGAATATGTGTGATTTCCGACTGTTTCGGTTTGGACTTCGCTGGCGGCATGATTCCCTTGTCCATGTCAGGTTGGAAGCTTGAAATGAGAACTGACAATGTTTCACGTTTGTCTGGTCTCGTTCGTAAGCGGCGAAGGCGCATCGTATCGCATGTGTACCTCATGCACGAAACGGTATGTGCGCGGTACTTCATATTTTATCACGTTAGCCGTACCTCTTGAATCATAGAAAGAAGAAGATAATGGAGCTGATGTTCGTGTGGTACGTAACCGTTACTGGGCGTAGAGTGTAAGCTGGAAACTGAAGTGGACTCACTAGCAAGTGGTTCTGCAAGTGGAGCCATTTGCAAATAGGTCCCAAAGTGGAAAAGGATATGTAAGTGGTTTCTGAAGTGGAACCACTACCAAGTGGTTTCCAAAGTGGAACGGCTTCCAAGTGGATTTTAAAGCGGACAACTTCCAAATGGTTTCTCGAAGGGGATATTTGTTTCATAAACAACTTGCAAGTGGTTCCACTTGCAGATATTTTCCACCTCGGAGTGTCGGGTGTACAAGCAACATGTTCAGGCTGAAGATTCCAATCACTAATATCGTTAGGAAAGAATTATTTCAGAAAGGAAGTGATATTACAATGTGAAAGCATAATCACATGGATGTGGTCCAGACGAGATGAAATGTAGTTCAAAAGCGATAGAACTTGCGTCATCTGTTTTGTCTGTCTGTGTCCCCCGCACTGGAGTTTTATCGCTTTTAGAAATCTAGTTAGCAGGGACTAGGAGACGATCGCGAGCGTTTGTGTTGTGATACATTTTATGGAAGAGGCACCGCCTGGCTATCAACCGTCTTGACTTGAAGATCAACGTCGAGGTTTTTCTTTATACGTGAAACACTCGCGTCTCTGGAATAGTTAGATGTAATGAAGCACATTTTGAACTGACTCTAATGCTTGAATTAAGTACTCTTGATGGGGATCCCATATGGCCGACGCGTATTCGAGTTTGGGCAGCACGAATGCACGATATGAAAGCAGCTATGAAAGTGATGTGCTGGGAGCACAAGATGGCTGCGAAAATTTAATTTGGTAACTCTAAACATAACTCTAAAAACAGCACGCAATCAATGGTCCCATATCGGTCCAAAATTGGCAGCCAATATAAGTTACGTTGGTCCAGTATATAGGCCGTGCAACAAAGGTCTGGTAATACGCCACTGGAACTGCCAATATTGGTCCAATGTTGCAAGCCCGTGGTGAGCCAATGAAGAATACGAATGCCCTGTAGCTATAGCAACTGCCACTCCGGTCTCGTTTTAATTGGTTTGAATGGCAGCACGATAACGGGAAGGCATCACAGTAGAATGCATTATTTTTTTCTCTCTCTCTTTCATCTTTTTTCTTATATTTACCTGTGTAGGTATTGAAACACTGCCATGGGTAGCACGGTGGTGAGAGTAGGATGAGCCAGGATAACACCTTATTGCTCTTCATTGGCTTGATTGGCCCTCATTAGGCTCACTAGAACCGAGACAGTGCCAATATTGGACCAATATTGTGTGCTGCTCGGGTAGTTAGAATCCGCAAAAGTAAGTGTAATAACAACTAAAGCACGCATCCTGAGCTTTCACAAGCTTGGCCATAACTATAACTTGCGTCCCCTCGAAACACGTGTCCTTGTGGCTGCTATGAGGCTCTAGGACATGTCCTGCGCTGTGTGCGAGCCGCTAATTCTGATTCTCGCTCATGATGAAGAGGAATAGCAGTCTCTGTTCGAAATATATGGGCGGCTCTCATCCTGGGACACTTCCCTTCATCTTTGCTTACCGGTTCACAGAATTTTCTCCCCATCTGCATCTCTTGATGACATCTAAGTGGACAGATTACTTCCAAGGACAACTGCATATAATCATTTAATCACACGTACACAAATCCAATTTGTAACAGGCATATTTGAGTCAGTCGAAGTTCCTTTACACGAACCTTGATTACTTCAAAGTAATATGTTCCGTAATCTGTAACGATAACTGGAAAAGAAATTTGGAACCCGTACATTTATTCGGTCGTAATCAAAGTACGACTGTATCACACACGTGTTTCGCTCGACAATATTTACTTTACACAACTCTGCAGCGAAGTGAGCGAGAGTTCCAAAATAATTTGAATTAAGCCCTCTCCAATGTGCGAAAAACACCTTAACATTTGACATTTGGGTATATACATTTGACACCAAGGGCGGTAAACTTAGGACCCATATATCTCCAGTGCTAAAGCGTATCACCCTGCTAAATGGATTAAACTTCACACATCTTTCGACTAACATTGGTGACAAGCCATTACCACTCTAAAAAGTATAACACTGACCTACTTTTTTTTAAGAATGTGAGATTCAATCGCTGTATTATAGTTATCTCCAGTCTACGTGAGATGCACTATATAAACATAATCGCACGCAGCCGTATTCTAATTCTGTGGCATATCATAGCTAACCATATAACTAGCACATTAGGAATAGACACATTTTTTACACATTTTCAAATCACCTTATGAACCTACTATGGAACGGTACTTTGTAACATAAGGAATAAGGAAGAAACAAAACGCGTTAGTCATAATCACAATCACAAAAAATCACAAAACAGATTTTTTTCCTATATTTTTGACACTGGATGAATATTTGTGCTTTCTCGGGTGAAGGCAAGGACTCAGTATACAGCTGTTGATACCTCTATTAAAACTGCTATATCGTCTGCAGAGCTCGTGTCCATTGACAGCTCGATGCCACCTAGTGCTTAACCACAACCGTTGCCAACAATCGTCAGCATCATGAATGAAAGTCACTCAAGCTAGTCCATTTCTGATGGAAGCTAACCAATTCGGGATCGTCGCTACATTGGAGGGCTCCTTGTAATAGTTTCTTGCCTTCATCATCCTTAGCAGAAACATTTGTATGTGGAAGCAAGAAAGAAATATAGTTCAGGAATAGTGATCTCTTAGTCTCTGTTGGATGCCAGAATGAATCACTCTCTACATAATACTTTCGAATGCGGCTGAGTGTTGCACAGAAACACTTATCTACTGCCTTGACACATGAGTGGAGTACCATCAGTTTCAGACAAGGCGTAGCTTCCATACTCATATCGTCCCCACGAAATGGCAGCGGGAGAATAGTCAATAAACTCGCTGCGTCATAATCACAAGAATATGGTAATAATGTCATTAGCTCTTCTCTCATATAATCTTCTGCACACATTCGCGTTGGTGATTTGCCGTCTTCATTAGGACAGTTCATAAGAGAGTGAGGGATGAGGCATCTCAGAACATTCATGTTGCTACTTTCAGCGGAAAGAGCGCAGCATGTGTAACCGACTGTGTCGCGCATATTGGGGAACGAGTGGGGAAGAAGGAAGTTCACGATATCAACTTCATCACTTTCACAGGCCCAGTGAAGAGGTGTCCATCCAAGCTTGTCACGGGAACTCATTCTAGAGCGGAGTAATATTAACTTTACAACGTCCAGGTGTCCTCCAAAGGCGCACACATGCATCGGCGTTTCTCGATCCACATTGATCACGTCCACTGATGTATAAAAAGGAATGAGGAACTTCACCACATTTGGGTGTCCCTTCCTCGCGCTCAAGTGCAATGCAGTGTTCTCTCTCTCATCTGTAAAGCACACGGATGAAGGGGAGAGATGAATCTTAACAGCTTCCACATTACCTTTCCGTGCTTCTATCACCAACTTTGTATTGCCATCGTCGTCGACCATTTCCGCGTTGACATCGTGAATGTGGGGATCATCGGTGTTATTCATGTGCGACCATCCCCGATATAAGGTAACGATGTCGTCACTTTCTTCGCTCCACTCTACATAATCCTGCTCACTGAGATTTAAATGCGGCAGTAACAGTTTCATGTAATTAATGAAATTCTCTTCTTTTATCTCACGTAGCTTACTCTTGGCAACATCATGTAGGAGTTTACGGCTATAACGATCACCAGCGATGTCATCTAAATGGAGGAAGAGAAGTTTCAGACACGAAATTTCTTCTTGGAAATCCCTGTTCATCCACACATACACAAAGCTTCTGCTGATCCTCTGTGCATGCCTAGGGTCACTGTGTCGCAAATAAGGCCATAGAGTTTGCATCCTTTTCCTTCTACCACGTCCCGCCCAGACGTACAACGGTGATGAGCCGAGCGTTTCAGGTGAGTTCACGAGCGAGTGCGGGATGAGACACCTCACAACGTTGAGATCCGAACTCGACTCATATTTCCAACTTGTCCGAGCAACGTCTAAGCACCTTTCTCCTTTGTTGTTAAGCATGTGCGCGTTTGTGTGAGGTAGAAGAAACGTCACAGCTTTTAGGGAATGAGAGTGAGAAGCCACATGAAGTGTTGTGTTCAGTCTGATGTGATGTATGTCATATGTCCGAGTGCGAAGGAGTAACAACTTCATGGCCTCCAAATCATCTCTCTTTGCACATATATCTATCGGAGTTTCTTCATGATAATCGAGAACATTCACTGAGGAATAAAGAGGAAGAAGTAGCTTCACAATCTCTGCATCTTCACTCAAGTGCAAAGGAGTTTGAAAGTGTCCATTTCTATTGTTAACGGATAAATGTGCGAGGTAAAACTGTGTTGTCTCCAGATTTCCTTCATTCGCACTAATGTGCAACATTGTGTTTCCATCCTTATCAAGAATTCCCGTATCGCAGTAAGGAAGGAGCATTTTACAAACAGTCTCGGACTTTGCGTAAAAAAGGACAGTTCTATTGCTACTGTCTGTAAAACTATCAAGGTTTCCGATTACCGAAGACTCTGCAGAACATCTCAAGCTTCGTTCGTTGCGTGATCCTAATTGGTCCATGATGCCTCTGTCTAGGATTACGGTACTCTCTTTCTGGGACACATAGCTCAGATACACGTCTAAAACGCCTCGTAGGTCATGTCTCACAGCCGTGAATATTGCTCGTTCAAGGAAATGTCTCTTTTGCTCCAACGTTTCAAACCTGCGCAGATTTTCGGTAGAACGTCTCACTGCTTCCTCACTGCATCGAGCGCATAACACGTTAAGTCTGTCTCCCGCAGCCGAAGTCTCAGTCCGCAAGCATTCCATCCATTCTCCAGCGTATTTTGCGTCCCATGGAGACCGCAGCTCTGCGTACCCAAACGGTGACAGTTGAAACAAATCCTTCGTGATTAGCTCATCATCCATCGGAAGCTTCTTCAATGTTGCTTGATCAGAATGCAGGGCTCCTAAGTGCAGTGGCGTCCTTTCGAGCTCATCGACTTTCAACATATCCTCTCTTTGGATATCGAGCTGCTCAAAATATGAAGCGTCATTGTTCATCACAGCAGAGTGAAGGGGAAAGGACTCCGATGCCAGTGCGTCGAACAACATCATTACACCGCTGTATTCTTCTTCACGGTACAGATTGACAATGACATCCCTCAGGTCTAAATTTTCTGTTACTTTCGCTTTTTTCAGTAAGTAATCGGCTGCAAAGAATTCAGCGAATGTCTTATGAACGAACTCTGGAATTCCGTTGTTCAGACCATTCAGAAATCCTTCTTTGAGACAATTATTAGCTGCGTCCTTCATTAAACGTCCTTCGGGCTCTAAATTCTCTAATTCGTCTTTGTTCAATAAGTATTTCAAGGTTTCCTGAGGGAATATACACTTCATAGCGAGGAGTTTATGGTTTTCGTAAAACTGAAGCGCTGCGGAGTCATTCTCCTCTTGTACGGCGTGTAGGCGGAGATTTTCTTTTCTTTTTTCAATTCTGAATACAAGGTGCTTGTACCACACAAACAACTTGTACACGTGTACAATATATAAGTTCTTATTCTTATCGGCTGATATGTTTGCACGTTTAAGTAACGAAGAGTAATCATCAGACTCTGCAATTTCCCCATTCTTCATTTCAAGGATCATACGAAGCAGGAGAGGGGTTTCTAGGACTGTCTTGTTTGTCTCCTTCAAGTTCGTGTGCAGTCGCTGGAACAGCTTGGAGGCTCCAGTATTTTCATTGGTTGAATGAGCTGTTCCCTCATATTTTCTAATGAACTCCACCTGATTTTCGTCTGAAAAAGGAAGGAGTTCATATGACACCGTGTGGAAAGCATCTTGTGCATGGCACTTAAATACAGTGCGAGTAAACATATATATCTTGCAAGCTTTCTTTTCAGATAGAAACGATGTAAGCTCCGAGACGCACTTGCGGCATTCCTCGTTCACTTCATCGAAGGCATCCAAGATGACGACAATCTCGAAAGGGCTTCCGTCGTTCAAACTTTTCTTGAACAAAGCGAACTCTAGACCATCTTTTTGTACTTGGCACAGATCCGCTAGATATCTGCAGATATCCGCTTGACTCGGCGACGCTGTTTTAACAGATGCCATTCTCTGAGGAAGGTCGACGTACATCACCCACCGCTTCGTATCTCGATTTTTTACTTCTGTGCACAAGCGCTTTGCTAGAGTACTCTTTCCCATACCTGGTGCACCAGACACAATGACAACCTTCTCCTCTACGTTCGACAACACAACCTTCTCATTCAGTTTCAACAACGCGTCCTCGGTGTAACTCTCACTTCCCGTCATTGGAAGGTGACTGAGACGACCATTTGATTTGGTCCACAAGAGTCTCTTATGAGGTTCATCGAACTTTAGCAGGTGCACTACTTTGTTTCGGAAATGACCATCTTCCAGGAGAGCTTCGTAGTCACATGGCTCGTGGACGAGTACAAATTTCTCGAAATTCTTTAAATCCTTCTTGGCCTTTGCCTCACAACCGGGAGGTAGAAGTGTTGCGACCTGATTGTGTGGACAGCCCAGAAGTGCGAAAGCCTCACTGTGGTCATTTAGATTGCATTCTTTCAAGTTAATTTCCAGGGCTCTTCTGCACTCTCTTTTCACGTAATAGTTCTGAACACGTTCTTCTAGTCCATGAAGAGGAGGTCCCAGGTCAATGCTCTCTGACTCGCATAGCTTTAGGAAAACAGCGGTGTCTACGCAGTGTGAGAAGGTGTCCATATTTATGACCTCTGGAAGCCGTGAAACATATTGACCTTGAAGTTTTACGACAGAATTTTTGAAAACTTCTTTTTTGCAGCTATTCGTGACATGCTTAAAGCGTGCTTCGTCGATCCTGTGATCTTCGTGCACCCCGGAAAATAATGCACCTTCTTGCACTTTTTTTATCAAGTTTTTTTTCTCACTGTCTTCCACGAGCAAAATGACTTTAGTTCCAGCCACACGGGACACGTCACTCAGGAATCTAAGAGTTTCTATAAAGTGTGTGACATTACGAACTGTCACGAGCACAAATGCACATTTGTTCTTCACTAACACATCACAGTCCAGCGTGGGGCAGCTCTCGTGTGCTTCAAAAAACAAGTATGGTCGACCAGTAGATTCCACAGCGTTGTGAACCATTATTTCGAGAAGCCTCAGTTCTGGACCCGTAACAATGTGAAGCGACCCCTTCTCCCAGAGACTTCTACTTATTGGTTTCTCGAATTGGACATTGAGTTTGCCAATATCGCAAGCTTTGTTGAGTTTCTCGTTTTCCCTTTTTATCTGTTCTGCTTCTACGGATGGAATGCCATTCTGAATGTATTCCCGCATGTCCGGTATGACATGTTCCTCGAAAAACTTTCGTAGTTTCGGTACTTCCCGTTCCAGAACCCTATTTCTATCGTCGCAACCATATTGGGCCAGTATGTGAGGAATCCGTACAATTAGCTCTTCTTCTTCATCATCGCTGAGAGCTAGTTGGATGAGATCATCGAGTCCGTGTTTCCTTCCTTTTATGTCATTCAGAATGGCTCTATATTGCTGTTCTCTCTCTGTATCCCCGCGGAAATAAGGCAGGCAATCATTATTATATACTAGGCGAAGTGCCATATGACATAACTCGTGAATGACAGTTCCACAGGTTTCTGCTTCTGTAGTGCTGGCCCCGATGAAAACTCTTTGTTTGTTGCAGAAAGTGAGACCGACTTCACCTTTATTGCTCCGTCCCGTAGTCCGCTGAACGCTCTCACTGTTGAAGTCGAATAGTACTTGTAGGTGCGGTGCTGTTGCAGCCACTTTCAGAATATTCCTGTTTAATTCGTCACTGGAGAGGTGCTCGAACATCTTCTCCAATCGCTCATTGAAGTCATCACATCTGGTGACGCTCCGTGATTTGCTTTTCAGATAGTCGATGTAAGAGTCCACGCGTTCTGTGGTGTAATGCCACTCCCGCTGAATTTCAGCTCGGTCAAGAGGTGTGAGACGTTCGTAACACGATAATTCTACGTCGTTCTTCACTCTGCAATCACGCGATACTAGCAGAGCATGAATGCGGAAAGCTTTCTCTTCAACAGCTTTGTAGCGAGCAGATACATTTTCATCGGCATCTAACCACATTTTCAGGGCAGGCACAGCATCCAGGCACTTTAGAACACGTGTCTCATCTCTGTCCACTATGGCTCGATGCATTTCCTTCCTGACCTCCTTCCAGTCTTCTGACGTTTCCATCTTCAGATCAACTACAGACGGTGAAGCCATTCTTCTTGAGAAGAGACGACAAACTCCTGCAATTTTGAGGGGAAATTAGAAACACGAGCACATTGATCGAAATAATTCATCGAACACAGGCTGGCAATGTACGATCGTTACGTAACATGTTAGCTTGCTCCTGCTATGAAAATTCAACAGTGTAAAAATGACTTCTTGGTGTGAATTATGTTGTTTTGTGTTGTTTAAAGGGACTATGAAACGATTTTTTTCTTCGTTTCGTTCGAAAGAAGGCATTTTTCTGAGTCTAGAACCGAAATTTTACTTTCGTCGCGCGAGCGGATTTCTCGGGAGCGAATTTAAACGGAGCGGCGAAGGGAGGACAGCTAGCGCCGCGCCGTGGCGAGCTACCGAGCGGAGACACAACGGGCAACTTGACGCGACCACGGCCGGCTCAGCAACACGTCATCGTGACGTGTTGCCGAGCCGAGGAATCCCGCCAGGAGCATGCGCCGTAGGATCCCGCGTATGCGTTCATCGGGACTGGAAATCTCCATGACAGCAGCTTTCGCGCGATCGGCAGATTTCGGCAGTGGCGGCAGCCACAGCGCGAGCTCGCGGCATTACTTGCCATTGTGCAACACCGGTGACGTAACGGGGAACCGAAGTGCGGTCCGTACAGTTACACCATCGGCAGAGAAATATGCGCGGGAGAGGAGGAACGCGGAAGAGACATTTCCAGCGCGCGCTCCTCGCAGAGTGGAGCGATTTCGTCCGGAAAAATTTGTGGCATATTAGTTTCTCTGCGGGAAGAACAGTTTCCATCGAAAAAAAGTGTGGGGGTTCGGGAAATTTCATAGTCCCTTTAAACATAAATCAGATTGTTGTGGGGCTTAACAGCGACATAATGGACGAAAGCCGATTCCACGTTAATGGAGATGTGTCAGTAGGACAAGGGCTGAGTAGTAGGTGAGTCATCTCTGAATAGGAAATTAGCAACAGCACCTCTCAAAAGATCCAGTGGCACCCCCGGGCAAGAATTTCATCGTTTTAACCCTCCCACACTGGAACCAAGAAGCGTGGGATACGTAGCCGAAGGTTAAACTATCTGTTCTCGGGGCTATTCGTGCGGTCGCGACCCTCCGTAACATCGACGATTGTGTGGACGTTACATAAAACGATATACTGGCCACAGTAGACGACACGTATCAACGACGACTAAGTGCGCGTGGCCCATTTCTAACGCTAGTGTACGTCACCCTACGTCACATGGTATATGCTTGGGGTAGTTGGTACCTTGGCGAGGTTGACATAATGCAGTGTTATGAACAAGGGTCAAACACGAAGGGGAAAATACAACCACACACACGTTTTCCTTCAATGTTGATGTTTGTGAAAAAAAAAAAATTGGGATCGACTTAAGTCGTCACGCGACAAATTCGGCTACTCCCATAAACGGACCCCCACCAAACTTAAGAAGGAATGGAAAAGGAAAACAACGCAATTTTCGCGAAAACTGTGGGCCAAAGGCCAAGTCATCGGTTAACGTTACGCAGAATGAGTCACACGGTTTTACGCTTAGTCGACAGACTCCCACGCGCAGCGCTGAATAAATGTCACAAGCTCTGCCAAGGCAGCATCCCTCTTGTCAGGTGGCTAACGATCGAGCACTTTTAAGCCTTAACCGCATGCGGCGGTTTCTCGACGGAAAGACGGCCAACTTTCCCACCGGCATGACAACTCGAAGGAAAAACGGCGGGATGAACCGCATGCACAGATTTCCACTGTGGCGGACGGTGGCGCCCTAGCGGCCGTTTCGTTAGTCCGTGTTAAATTTTGACTTCAAATTAACCGATAAATATTCTCCTACACACAGAAAAGTTAGAGTGACACACAGAACAAGTTCTTGAAGTCAAAGCATATTCGCGAAGCAACCGTTAAAAAATGCGCCCTCAGACAGCAGCGGGCGGGCGAGACCGTGCCTTCCCACTTCCAAGGTTAGCCATACGAGCATCCGAAATGCCCGCCACTGGTACGGCATGTCCGCTCATGGAACGATAGCGCGTGAAGCAGTGCTATTGGCAGCCGTCGAGCGGCCGCTTCCGCTCCTCGCCGAATTTTTCTGTTACCAGTGGGCGCGTTAGGTTCGTGCTCCGGGAACATTCCCTCTTTCAGGGGATCACTTAACACCTCCGAAGTGACTTCCGGTGCACGTTCCCGGGTGCACCCTGCGCACCCCTTCTTCGGAGCCGGGGAGCCTGGGAACGCTGGGGAAGAGCGAGGCCAGTTCCGGTGCGTGACGCATGTTCCGGTGTACTGCCTTTCGAAATGGCGCAACCGTTGGAACCACTGATCTCGATTGTAAAAGGCTGGATCGCGGATAGGGAGCGCGAGCGTGAAGAAACCGGCCGCCATCTTACGGTGCTCACAACAGTCGCCGCAGCGATCATGGCAACTTCTTGCAATTACGGTCGTACCAACCGTACTGGCAAGGTTACAGGGCCTAAATTTATACAGGTGAGTCACTCTTTATCGAGGAATAAATAGGCGTTCATTCTGTATATTTAGTTGACCATTATGAAGTGTTTTTTTGTCCAAAACGAGCACTGGATGCAGGTTGCTTAATCGCTCTTCCGACGTTCAATCGAGCACACTTGCATTTTACCCGGCGGCAAATACAGTTTGAATGCATAATATGCTTGAAAGAACACGTTACACTACACAGGTAGTGTTGTCATCAATATATGTGCGAGCACTCGAGCGCTTTTTTGCATGCATTGCTAGCATGGTACACGGTGTTCTCTGCGGAAGCAAGTGCCACATTCATTTCTTTGAATTACCTTCACGCGCAAGTTCGGTATTACGTCATAATGAGACCACGATTGTCACCTTTTTTCATGTATTGGTATTCTTTTGTGCCTTGGTTTGATTTGTGACAAAGAATCCTACATAACGGTGGTGTGGCGCGACTTGAATAACGCCTTTGTCTGAGCTGTATCGTCAGCTTGTTACGATAGTAATAATTTGTAGCGTGTCGCGCTATTTGAAGCAGTTTTTTAAGGCAAAAGTGGTCTCTCAATACAGGTTTCGTCATGAGGGCTACCCAGTGAATAATCTGTGTAGTGTGATACGGCTGGGTGTACAGATAAGTGTCACGTTCCTCATCCACTGGTTTCTACTTTACAGGAAGGAACAACCTCAGTGCACGCACTGTGGTTAGCCTCTCTCAGTTTTGCATATTTTCTTACATGTTCACATCAGAAATACACCTTACACTTTAGGCTCCTTCACCCAGCAATATAATAATTAGATATTATTATTCTTTTTAGAATAGTTTTTCATCTTTTTAATTTTTAGAAGATACACGGATTGTAAACCATGTTTTAAACTGATGTTTTAACATTTGTCCAATACATTTATTAAACAACATATTCATTTTTAAGTGGTTGCACCCAAATCAATGTTCTGATGTATTATTTCCTTTGTTGTCGATGCACCATAAAAATTGGAGTAATCATCATCAATGCAGGTTACTTCACAGCTGCCTCGACATACTCAAGAAATGGGTGCAGAACCTGCGTAATGCCCACAAACTTTGACTACCACAGCACCTCCAGAAAGTAAAGGCATATGTGTCACGTGGGATTTTTAAAGGCGTTCACAGTATATAATACCTTGTATTAACTGTTGTAGATGTAAGCCGTCTCTACAGTACACTCTCAGAAATTAAAACCGTGATAATTGTTTCAGTTAATAGGCATGCACATATACGCTATAAGAAAATTATTTCGTGAGAATGCACTTCTCTGGCTACTGGTGTTGTTTACATCTACTGTTGATCACATTCATTTATCACGTATTATATTCTTATATATACTATTATGTTAACACATATTTGATCACATTAAATTCAAAATTCATCATATATAAGAAAATACCAGGAGGGAAGTTGCTATTCATTGCTCATTCTAACCTAAAATTGAGTGCTACAAATTTAGAGAGAGTACCTGTCCATTGTCATTCCTAAAATATATATTGTCATTGTAGCAAGGTCATAAAACAATAAATGTAGTCTTTTGTGACCTCCCTGCACGTTCATTGTATCCTGAAACGCATAAGTGCAAGAAATAACTCGAATAAACTTGATGTCGTATATACTTGATATAAAATGTTGAATAATATAATGTATGATATAAAATGTTGAATAAACTTGAACTTGTATATTCTCTTTACTCACCATCAGTGGTCTTCTTTACAAAAGCATATCGTGTTAGATTTTTTTTGTTTACGTTTCACAGACTGGGTACACGAGGGCCAAAATGACAAAATCACAACTGTTTCAAGCTCCAAATCGTCCTGCTGCAATTATCCTGTTGCAGACCATACGTGTGTAGTGCAAGAAGGCCCTTGCACATCAAAATGTAAGATGGGAGTCACAGTTAATGCAAAGTGGTTCCTATGAGAGACTTCGATGCTGAACAAAATTGTGCAAACTGCGGAAGGTGCCATAGAAGATATTCAGAAAGCGTGTCTGGTCTCACAACGGTGTTACGACGCTCTCTATTAGATGACGATGATACTCATTGGAGTTTCAGATGTGCAGCTGCATTTTTTCGAACATGCTCCACATAACAAGCATGACAAAGTCAGCACTGGATAGCAGGCCCCTGTTCCTAAGCAGCGTTGCTCACGCTGCAGTTGTATTCAGCAAAAGCATGTGAGTACTCGAGAAGGGCATTCAGTTTGGCACAACCGCGCCTGCAAATAATCAACAAATGAAGGAAGAAACAAACAAACATAGAAGGGCTGTACTTCAAAAAGAGGTAAATCCTGCGTCTCAAGGAGGTGTTACCACTTTTAAGTAACTTAATTGATTAAGCTTACATCACTACCTGATTAACTGTCCTAACGAGCGTGTTCTAATTGCGTGAAGCAATTAGATCACGCTCACAACGTATTTGGGCTGCTTCGGTGTGTCCATATTTGTGAGGCAAAGCACCGCAGTCGTTCACTAAAAGACACTTTCTGCGGCGGTGCTTGATATAAATCATACGAAACCGATACACGGCTAAAACAACGGCTCTGATTCTACAGAACGATCTCTTTCTGCCATGCGAGTATATCCTTTCCCGGACCGTTCTTTATGGAACAATTTTTGTCCAGAACGCAGCACGGGATATTACATACATGGTGGTTGTTAACCTCACATCGTTTCTTGTTGAAATATTGGCTGGGAAACGTACTGTAGTACAATCCCCAGCGCTGCACTGTTGTGACGGTCTAGTTTCGGAATGCAAAACATAACGTAATTAAGAATCGAACGGCAGGACACCTGTGAAACACTGTTAGGATACATCAGTATACTGGCACCTTACAAAAGTGTGTGATGACAAGCAACGATCAACGCCTGCAGCGCTATAAATACTCACAATCTCCGTTGCCTCCCATTGTTTTCTATGGGCGCACACTGCGCTTTAGGGCCTCCCAACATGGCGGCCCGAATGCACGCCTCTCCCCCGCGAGCCCCTCTCCCATGCGCCATCCAGCCTTTATACATAGAGATCTGTGCGCGTGACGTGCATAAGAGCAATGCCGCACGTGACTTGTGCATGCCTGTTTGCGCGATAGTTGATTGTCGCGTGCTAGCATTTGTCCATTATGATGTTTTTGAGTAGCAATCACGCGTTATGTAGACTAAAATGCAGAGTAGCGTCAATGTAAACACAGGTATCACGACGCAGCCTTCTGTTCAGTACACTCATGAACAAAAACACCTCTCTGCATTCCCAGCAACGGCACGGTCCTCCGCTCCACTTTGCCCATTGGGGACGTCATGCTCACGTGACGGCTGACGTACATAGAGGATCCTTGGGGCAAGGAGTATGCGAAGGAGAAAAACGAAACCGGATGTCTTCAGAGGAGTATTTTTTATTCGATATCTCGAAAACCACGCCGTTTTGTGAGCTGACACTTTCCACCCAGCATGTAAGCCTCCGTGGCAGTTGGAAAAAATCAACTTCCGGTTTTCCCGGACTGTCCCTTTAAGGCGGTGTCACACTGGGCCGACAACCGACAGAACCTGTCGACTGACATCCAAAGGCGTCGTGTCTGCGAACCAGTCACATTGCACATACAAAAGACGGTCGACACAGACATTCGTATGTCGGCCGTCGCCGAATGCCGCTATCGACGGACCCTCCTGACAAACAAGCTTGGCACACTGAATGACAGCGACAACCGACAAGTCCCTTCTTTCAACATGGCGTCCCGAATAAGCCTTTTGGGAAAAGTACGGCGAATTCTCGTTGTTTACACTTGGTAGTCATTATCACGAACATACGAGACCAACACAGACGCAGGTGTATCTCATTCCTTGACGCTATGTCTCCCCTGCTTCAGTTCACCTTAGAAGGCTTTGCAATGCGCTTTCCGTGGCGTATTCGGCCCTTGGTGATTGCGTCAGGTGAAGTGGGATTGTGTGCGCTGACATGTGTGTTGTTTACGTTCATGGACCCCTATTCCGTTTTGGGATTCGTCAACGGTGCTCCGAGTGGTGACCTCATAATTATTCTATGTACGCTTCGATACCCCACCCGACGGGGGACTCCTAGGTTGAACTTCTGGACAATCGGACTCCACAACCGCAAGTTCAATTTCTCCCGTCTTACTGTTCTCCTTCAACCAGCGAGCTTGTCCTCCAAGCTGAGTTTGTTACAATACTTCATGTTCCAGCATAACTAGTAGAGTGTTTGTAATAAATTATGCTACCGATACGAGTGTGTGACTGGATTACTCAATGATCGGGTGACCTGCATGTCCTGCTTTTAAAATAGTTGCTGTTGTTAAGTAAATACAAATACTTCTACCATTTAATACCGTTCGTGAATAGGCCAAGCCACAATCTATGCCTGAAAAAAAAGGAAAAAAAAACCTTTTCGTGCAGTATGTGTCTGTTGTCGGCGGTATACTTTGAGCAACGATCAAACCATTGACATCGTCAGACATTGTCTGTCTTCCGATTTTGTCATCCAAATGTATCATACAGAAGCGACATTTTGTCGAATTGCGTCTGTCGCTGTCGGTCGGCGCAGTGTCACAGCTGTGCTTTGCAATACAAAGTATGGTGACAACGTCTGTCTTCCGTCGGCGCCATGTCAGTGTCAGTGTCATGTCGGTCCAGTGTGACAGCGCCTTTAGAGTGAGACGGAGCGGAGCATAACGACACGAATCATCAGCCACCGCCGGTGAGTTCATAGTTCGACGGCACTCGGTGAAACGCGATGCGTCAGCAGCCGTCGGGGGAGCACAGCAATGCTCTACATCTGGCGCCGGCCACCGAGCTGTGCACGGCGTGGGCTCTGGTGGGCTCGCGTTTCTCATGCAGGAAGGAAACACAAGGAGCGGCTCTCCGCGCCAGGCTAGCGTAGCCACCCTCTAGCGGTCGCTCGAGTCAACATCGCCCATTGCTTCCTGTCCACCACGTGATCCCCTCTAAAATTTCGGTTTTGCGATGCTTTGTTTCTCGCGCTGCTCTCCGTATGATTTTGCTTTTTGAAAGTAATTTATTGTGAAAACGTGAGCACCATCGTAGAAACGACCTATGGTAATGTGTTACGGCTACGTGTTGTTCGTAAGTACACGGTCAGTTGTTTTACTTTTAGTCGGCCTTGTGTGTTGGAGTCATCTTGAATTCTTCATTTGGGACCTCAAGCTGTGCCGCAGATTCATTTCATATCTTCTGTTGTTGTACAAATCTGATTAATGGAACGGCATTCTTTTCCACCTAATCAAGGGACGTACATTCGTTAAAAGTAACCGTTACAACACGTGATGTTTCCAGTCCCACGGAATCCTTTTGCGTTCTGCACACTGTGACTGGTCTTCTAATAGAACAGTAAACATTCGAACACACAGAAATAAAGCGCAGGCACGCGTTCAACTTAATACTGCCATATAAGCTGTGACACAACTACAACTCGCATCGTCTGCTCTGTTGGCGCCATGCTGTCTGGAGGGTCACGTGAGCGGTCACGTGGTAGACAGGAGTATCCCAGAATACAATGCGAAGCCGGATACGCTCGTCCCGTCGGAAGAGCCGCTCCTTGTGTTTCATTCCTCCATGGCATTTTGCATTATGGCGTCGCCCATTCTCATTGTCCTGGACTCTCTGTTAATTTGTTTTGCCCACACCGGCCTTGTGACGTCACCCGCGGAAACTGGTCTATAGAATACACTACCGATGGTCTATAGACGCGCGACTTTCTTCAACTGAATGTGCACATTGGGGGTCCCAACCCTATTACAGCAGTACAAGCAAACACAATGGGAAAACGGATTGTTTTCTGTCGAATTCCAGCACACGTGTACAGTTGCCAGGTATGACCGCTTTCCCTAAGTTACGAAGTGAGAAAACCTTTGATGGCTTTTTCGTTAGACTCTGACCCCGGTAGGATTAAGATGAGGAAGAGTGGCGTAGCGATAGGTTCCTGTAGGCACGGAGTTATGGCTGCGACGGGCGAAGACTACGTCTGACTCTAAACCAGCTTCTAAAGCGCCGGTGCTTCTCAACGCTGGTGCGGGCGCCTAAGAGGTGCGTTCCAAAATGACACACATTTAGCCACCATGAGTTTGTGACATCATGGCATTCTTCCTGACCCACATGAAAATAAAGGGAAGCGAATTCGACCCGCACATTTAGGTATGGGGAAAACAATCACGTAAATGTGCAAAGACTAAATGCCTACGGGAATAATGTAGAGGTATTTTTTTTATTTTTCGCTTTTTCGCGCATTTCTCCACAATCGCGAATTTAAGTTCCCGCGGGTAACTTTGGCCATATCGGGGCAAAAATAGTGCGGCGTTCTATGCTGTACCGTGATTACCTCGACCCTTTCTACTCCATGCAGCATAGAAAGTTGAAGCAAGCCGCAGAAGAATGGTTTCTGCCATCATGCAAGATGTAAAGAAATGAAAATTGGTCACGCTTTCGTTACCCCTACAAACACATTGCACTGTACACGTATATTCCACCATAGGCTTCGTGCGAAGCGTCCACCGCGCCACGGAAAATCGTGGCGGCAGCCATAGGAACTAGTTGTGCGAGTCCGCTCGGTTTTCGATTGCTATTGGTACGCTTTCAATCGTCACCTTGCATCGCTGACGCCGCACCTGAATTGATAACTGCGAAAGGTAATGCCGTAGCGCACAATCTGGTGCGTCCTTGGGTGTACAAAAACGTATGATAATGCCGGGTATGGAAAGAAAAAGGTCCCTGGTTGTGTGGGCAGAAAAATTGTCCCCCAGGCTCCTGCGCGCCCAAAAATACAAGGGTATGGTTGCCGATAACTGATGAAACACGTCACAGCCGACCGAGTTTTACCATTCGCTCTCCCCATTTGTTGAAAAAGGAGGCATAGACCTTTTTGAATATGTTAATAGATAATAATATCTGCACGCGAATGTAATCGCTTTTATTTTCGCCATTGAATGACGTGCTGCTTTTATTCTTCATAAACATCGATGTTAATTAAGAAACCTGTGTCCCCCAATTTTTAAAAATCAGGAGGGTGTATGACAGCATTTGGTCGGCTAGGATCAGTTTCATCGAGTTTCCAGAGTGACTGCTCTATTTTTGTGCACACGGAACCCCGTTGGACCATTATTTCCGCCCACGCAACCAGGGACCATTTTTTTTCGGGACCCGAGAATGCCCCACGGGGTACAAGGTTCTAGAGATTCCCTCCAAATCCACACGAAGTGGACTTGAGAAGAAAATTAATGTCAGCCGTCAAACGTACACGTGTCACAAAATAAGCTATTTTTGTGTACACGGAACCCCGTTGGACCATTGTTTCCGCCCACGAAACCAGGGACTATTTTTTTCGGGACCCGAGAACGCCCCACGGGGTACAAGGTTCTACAGTTTCCCGCCAAATCCACACGAAGTGGACATGAGAAGAAAATTAATGTCAGCCGTCAAACGTACACGTGTCACAAAATAAGCTATTTTTGTGTACACGGAACCCCGTTGGACCATTGTTTCCGCCCACGAAACCAGGGACTATTTTTTTCGGGACCCGAGAACGCCCCACGGGGTACAAGGTTCTAAAGTTTCCCGCCAAATCCACACGAAGTGGACATGAGAAGAAAATTAATGTCAGCCGCCAAACGTACACGTGTCACAAAATAAGCTATTTTTGTGTACATGGAACCCCGTTCGACCATTATTTCCGCCCACGAAACCAGGGACTATTTTTTTCGGGATCCGAGAACGCCCCACGGGGTACAAGGTTCTAGAGTTTCCCGCCAAATCCACACGAAGTGGACATGAGAAGAAAATTAATGTCAGCCGTCAAACGTACACGTGTCACAAAATAAGCAATTTTTGTGTACACGGAACCCCGTTGGACCATTGTTTCCGCCACGCAACCAGGGACCATTTTTTACGGGACCCGAGAACGCCCCACGGGGTACAAGGTTCTAGAGATTCCAACCACGTCCACACGAAGTGGACATGAGAAGAAAATTAATGTCAGCCGTCAAACGTACACGTGTCACAAAATAAGCTATTTTTGTGTACACGGAACCCCGTTGGACCATTGTTTCCGCCACGCAACCAGGGACCATTTTTTTCGGGACCCGAGAACGCCCCACGGGGTGCAAGGTTCTAGAGTTTCCCGCCAAATGCACACGAAGTGGACAGGAGACGAAAATTAATGTCAGTCGTCAAACGTACACGTGTCACAAAATAAGCTATTTTTGTGTACACGGAACCCCGTTGGACCATTGTTTCCGCCACGCAACCAGGGACCATTTTTTTCGGGACCTGAGAACGCCCCACGGGGTGCAAGGTTCTAGAGTTTCCCGCCAAATGCACACGAAGTGGACATGAGAAGAAAATTAATGTCAGCCGTCAAATGTACACGTGTCACAAAATAAGCTATTTTTGTGTACATGGAACCCCGTTGGACCATTGTTTCCGCCACGCAACCAGGGACCATTTTTTTCGGGACCCGAGAACGCCCCACGGGGTGCAAGGTTCTAGAGTTTCCCGCCAAATGCACACGAAGTGGACATGAGAAGAAAATTAATGTCAGCCGTCAAACGTACACGTGTCACAAAATAAAGCTATTTTTGTGTACACGGAACCCCGTTGGACCATTGTTTCCGCCACGCAACCAGGGACCATTTTTTTCGGGACCCGAGAACGCCCCACGGGGTACAAGGTTCTAGAGTTTCCCGCCAAATCCACACGAAGTGTACATGAGAAGAAAATTAATGTCAGCCGTCAAACGGCACACGTGTCACAAAATAAGCTATTTTTGTGTACACGGAACCTCGTTGGACCATTGTTTCCGCCACGCAACCAGGGACCATTTTTTTCGGGACCCGAGAACGCCCCACGGGGTACAAGGTTCTAGAGTTTCCCGCCAAATCCACACGAAGTGGACATGAGAAGAAAATTAATGTCAGCCGTCAAACGTAAACGTGTCACAAAATAAGCTATTTTTGTGTACACGGAACCCCGTTGGACCATTGTTTCCGCCCACGAAACCATGGACTATTTTTTTCGGGACCCGAGAACGCCCCACGGGGTACAAGGTTCTAGAGTTTCCCGCCAAATCCACACGAAGTGGACATGAGAAGAAAATTAATGTCAGCCGTCAAACGTAAACGTGTCACAAAATAAGCTATTTTTGTGTACACGGAACCCCGTTGGACCATTGTTTCCGCCCACGAAACCAGCGACTATTTTTTTCGAGACCCGAGAACGCCCCACGGGGTACAAGGTTCTAGAGTTTCCAGCCAAGTCCACACCAAGTGGACATGAGAAGAAAATTAATGTCAGCCGTCAAACGTACACCTGTCACAAAATAAGCTATTTTTGTGTACACGGAACCCCGCTGGACCATTATTTCCGCCCACGAAACCAGGGACTATTTTTTTCGGGACCCGAGAACGCCCCACGGGGTACAAGGTTCTAGAGTTTCCCGCCAAATCCACACGAAGTGTACATGAGAAGAAAATTAATGTCAGCCGTCAAACGCACACGTGTCACAAAATAAGCTATTTTTGTGTACACGGAACCCCGTTGGACCATTGTTTCCGCCCACGAAACCAGGGACTATTTTTTTCGGGACCCGAGAACGCCCCACGGGGTACAAGGTTCTAGAGTTTCCCGCCAAATCCACACGAAGTGGACATGAGAAGAAAATTAATGTCAGCCGTCAAACGTACACGTGTCACAAAATAAGCTATTTTTGTGTACACGGAACCTCGTTGGACCATTGTTTCCGCCACGCAACCAGGGACCATTTTTTTCGGGACCCGAGAACGCCCCACGGGGTACAAGGTTCTAGAGTTTCCCGCCAAATCCGCACGAAGTGGACATGAGAAGAAAATTAATGTCAGCCGTCAAATGTACACGTGTCACAAAATAAGCTATTTTTGTGTACACGGAACCCCGTTCGACCATATTTCCGCCCACGAAACCAGGGACTATTTTTTTCGGGACCCGAGAACGCCCGACGGGGTACAAGGTTCTAGAGTTTCCCGCCAAATCCACACGAAGTGGACATGAGAAGAAAATTAATGTCAGCCGTCAAACGTACACGTGTCACAAAATAAGCTATTTTTGTGTACACGGAACCCCGTTCGACCATATTTCCGCCCACGAAACCAGGGACTATTTTTTTCGGGACCCGAGAACGCCCCACGGGGTACAAGGTTCTAGAGTTTTCCGCCAAATCCACGCGAAGTGGACATGAGAAGAAAATTAATGTCAGCCGTCAAACGTAAACGTGTCACAAAATAAGCTATTTTTGTGTACACGGAACCCCGTTGGACCATTGTTTCCGCCACGCAACCAGGGACCATTTTTTTCGGGACCCGAGAACGCCCCACGGGGTACAAGGTTCTAGAGTTTTCCGCCAAATCCACGCGAAGTGGACATGAGAAGAAAATTAATGTCAGCCGTCAAACGTAAACGTGTCACAAAATAAGCTATTTTTGAGTACACGGAACCCCGTTGGACCATTGTTTCCGCCACGCAACCAGGGACCATTTTTTTCGGGACCCGAGAACGCCCCACGGGGTACAAGGTTCTAGAGTTTTCCGCCAAATCCACGCGAAGTGGACATGAGAAGAAAATTAATGTCAGCCGTCAAACGTACACGTGTCACAAAATAAGCTATTTTTGTGTACACGGAACCCCGTTGGACCATTGTTTCCGCCACGCAACCAGGGACCATTTTTTTCGGGACCCGAGAACGCCCCACGGGGTACAAGGTTCTAGAGTTTCCCGCCAAATCCACACGAAGTGGACATGAGAAGAAAATTAATGTCAGCCGTCAAACGTACACGTGCCACAAAATAAGCTATTTTTGTGTACACGGAACCCCGTTGGACCATTGTTTCCGCCACGCAACCAGGGACCATTTTTTTCGGGACCCGAGAACGCCCCACGGGGTACAAGGTTCTAGACTTTCCCGCCAAATCCACGCGAAGTGGACATGAGAAGAAAATTATTGTCAGCCGTCAAACGTACACGTGTCACAAAATAAGCTATTTTTGTGTACACGGAACCCCGTTGGACCATTGTTTCCGCCCACGAAACCAGCGACTATTTTTTTCGGGACCCGAGAACGCCCCACGGGGTACAAGGCTCTAGAGTTTCCCGCCAAATCCACACGAAGTGGACATGAGAAGAAAATTAATGTCAGCCGTCAAACGTAAACGTGTCACAAAATAAGCTATTTTTGACTACACGGAACCCCGTTGGACCATTGTTTCCGCCCACGAAACCAGGGACTATTTTTTTCGGGACCCGAGAACGCCCCACGGGGTACAAGGCTCTAGAGTTTCCCGCCAAATCCACGCGAAGTGGACATGAGAAGAAAATTAATGTCAGCCGTCAAACGTACACGTGCCACAAAATAAGCTATTTTTGTGTACACTGAGCCCCGTTGGACCATTGTTTCCGCCACGCAACCAGGGACCATTTTTTTCGGGACCCGAGAACGCCCCACGGGGTACAAGGTTCTAGAGTTTCCCGCCAAATCCACACGAAGTGTACATGAGAAGAAAATTAATGTCAGCCGTCAAACGGCACACGTGTCACAAAATAAGCTATTTTTGTGTACACGGAACCTCGTTGGACCATTGTTTCCGCCACGCAACCAGGGACCATTTTTTTCGGGACCCGAGAACGCCCCACGGGGTACAAGGTTCTAGAGTTTCCAGCCAAGTCCACACGAAGTGGACATGAGAAGAAAATTAATGTCAGCCGTCAAACGGCACACGTGTCACAAAATAAGCTATTTTTGTGTACACGGAACCTCGTTGGACCATTGTTTCCGCCCACGAAACCAGGGACTATTTTTTTCGGGACCCGAGAACGCCCCACGGGGTACAAGGCTCTAGAGTTTCCCGCCAAATCCACGCGAAGTGGACATGAGAAGAAAATTAATGTCAGCCGTCAAACGTACACGTGCCACAAAATAAGCTATTTTTGTGTACACTGAGCCCCGTTGGACCATTGTTTCCGCCACGCAACCAGGGACCATTTTTTTCGGGACCCGAGAACGCCCCACGGGGTACAAGGTTCTAGAGTTTCCCGCCAAATCCACACGAAGTGTACATGAGAAGAAAATTAATGTCAGCCGTCAAACGGCACACGTGTCACAAAATAAGCTATTTTTGTGTACACGGAACCTCGTTGGACCATTGTTTCCGCCACGCAACCAGGGACCATTTTTTTCGGGACCCGAGAACGCCCCACGGGGTACAAGGTTCTAGAGTTTCCAGCCAAGTCCACACGAAGTGGACATGAGAAGAAAATTAATGTCAGCCGTCAAACGTACACCTGTCACAAAATAAGCTATTTTTGTGTACACGGAACCCCGCTGGACCATTATTTCCGCCCACGAAACCAGGGACTATTTTTTTCGGGACCCGAGAACGCCCCACGGGGTACAAGGTTCTAGAGTTTCCCGCCAAATCCACACGAAGTGTACATGAGAAGAAAATTAATGTCAGCCGTCAAACGCACACGTGTCACAAAATAAGCTATTTTTGTGTACACGGAACCCCGTTGGACCATTGTTTCCGCCCACGAAACCAGGGACTATTTTTTTCGGGACCCGAGAACGCCCCACGGGGTACAAGGTTCTAGAGTTTCCCGCCAAGTCCACACGAAGTGGACATGAGAAGAAAATTAATGTCAGCCGTCAAACGTACACGTGTCACAAAATAAGCTATTTTTGTGTACACGGAACCTCGTTGGACCATTGTTTCCGCCACGCAACCAGGGACCATTTTTTTCGGGACCCGAGAACGCCCCACGGGGTACAAGGTTCTAGAGTTTCCCGCCAAATCCGCACGAAGTGGACATGAGAAGAAAATTAATGTCAGCCGTCAAATGTACACGTGTCACAAAATAAGCTATTTTTGTGTACACGGAACCCCGTTCGACCATATTTCCGCCCACGAAACCAGGGACTATTTTTTTCGGGACCCGAGAACGCCCCACGGGGTACAAGGTTCTAGAGTTTCCCGCCAAATCCACACGAAGTGGACATGAGAAGAAAATTAATGTCAGCCGTCAAACGTACACGTGTCACAAAATAAGCTATTTTTGTGTACACGGAACCCCGTTCGACCATATTTCCGCCCACGAAACCAGGGACTATTTTTTTCGGGACCCGAGAACGCCCCACGGGGTACAAGGTTCTAGAGTTTTCCGCCAAATCCACGCGAAGTGGACATGAGAAGAAAATTAATGTCAGCCGTCAAACGTAAACGTGTCACAAAATAAGCTATTTTTGTGTACACGGAACCCCGTTGGACCATTGTTTCCGCCACGCAACCAGGGACCATTTTTTTCGGGACCCGAGAACGCCCCACGGGGTACAAGGTTCTAGAGTTTTCCGCCAAATCCACGCGAAGTGGACATGAGAAGAAAATTAATGTCAGCCGTCAAACGTAAACGTGTCACAAAATAAGCTATTTTTGAGTACACGGAACCCCGTTGGACCATTGTTTCCGCCCACGAAACCAGGGACTATTTTTTTCGGGACCCGAGAACGCCCCACGGGGTACAAGGTTCTAAAGTTTCCCGCCAAATCCACATGAAGTGGACATGAGAAGAAAATTAATGTCAGCCGTCAAACGTACACGTGTCACAAAATAAGCTATTTTTGTGTACACGGAACCCCGTTGGACCATTGTTTCCGCCACGCAACCAGGGACCATTTTTTTCGGGACCCGAGAACGCCCCACGGGGTACAAGGTTCTAGAGTTTCCCGCCAAATCCACACGAAGTGGACATGAGAAGAAAATTAATGTCAGCCGTCAAACGTACACGTGCCACAAAATAAGCTATTTTTGTGTACACGGAACCCCGTTGGACCATTGTTTCCGCCACGCAACCAGGGACCATTTTTTTCGGGACCCGAGAACGCCCCACGGGGTACAAGGTTCTAGACTTTCCCGCCAAATCCACGCGAAGTGGACATGAGAAGAAAATTATTGTCAGCCGTCAAACGTACACGTGTCACAAAATAAGCTATTTTTGTGTACACGGAACCCCGTTGGACCATTGTTTCCGCCCACGAAACCAGCGACTATTTTTTTCGGGACCCGAGAACGCCCCACGGGGTACAAGGCTCTAGAGTTTCCCGCCAAATCCACACGAAGTGGACATGAGAAGAAAATTAATGTCAGCCGTCAAACGTAAACGTGTCACAAAATAAGCTATTTTTGACTACACGGAACCCCATTGGACCATTGTTTCCGCCCACGAAACCAGGGACTATTTTTTTCGGGACCCGAGAACGCCCCACGGGGTACAAGGCTCTAGAGTTTCCCGCCAAATCCACGCGAAGTGGACATGAGAAGAAAATTAATGTCAGCCGTCAAACGTACACGTGCCACAAAATAAGCTATTTTTGTGTACACGGAACCCCGTTGGACCATTGTTTCCGCCCACGAAACCAGGGACTATTTTTTTCGGGACCCGAGAACGCCCCACGGGGTACAAGGTTCTAAAGTTTCCCGCCAAATGAGAAGAAAATTAATGTCAGCCGTCAAACGTACACGTGTCACAAAATAAGCTATTTTTGTGTACACGGAACCCCGTTGGACCATTGTTTCCGCCCACGAAACCAGCGACTATTTTTTTCGGGACCCGAGAACGCCCCACGGGGTACAAGGTTCTAGAGTTTCCCGCCAAATACAAGAGTATTAATACCGAAACTACCGCAGTGTGTCGCTAAGAGAGCAGTCGTCCACCCCTCTGAGGCAATGAACTGGCCGCATTTCGCCTGTTCCCGCTTTCCGCTAGGGTGTCGTGCAGAGGTGAAAGTACACAGCTCGCGTGTTCCGTAAACTTTTGTCCTGACCTGTACGTGCCGAAATATGCCCGAGTATTTACCGCGGCACGATATGCAAGGGCAAAACACCCCCGGGAACCTGTGTCGCGAATTTACGTTTCACGAATCACTCCTCAAAGCAGCTTTGTTCAAAACCGCAAAAATATTTTCCACGCGAAAAAAAAAAAAGAAAAGAAGTCTATAGTAATAATATATGTACAAGTTCCTCGGCCTGATATTTGCCGGAGCGCGTTTTGCCGTCACGCGCCTAACGTATTGGTGTGCACGAGTTCTACGGTTGTGCATTAGAGTGCCACAGTATTTTTATGAAAGTTCCACGTTATGTTCCTTATTTTGTGATCGAGGTATCGTATATCATATTTTATGACCGAGTCAAAAACGGAACATAAACAAGGTCCCATGACTTGAAGATGACTTTTCGTGTGATGTGGAGCCAGGACACGACAGCGATATCGACACGAGCGAACTATTGCTGGTGGTTTAAAAAAAAAATTAACATTGTGACAACCTTGCGCGAACCTAGTAGAGCAATGTGGCCAGACGTGTGGCAGACCGCGCAAACTATGACGGCGCACTTCTCAAAACTTAGAAATCAACTTTATGATACTTCACAAGTAGAAGCAACACTTTGAGAGAACACAGTGTGGATACATGGTTTTCAATGACATAAGTGCATTAGAGTCCCCAATACTACAGGCTGAGAAAACTTGAGTGATGGGCGACAAACAAAAACAAACACGACATGGTTGTGTCACCCATCGCGGAGGCTTGCTCAAGCTGAGGTTACTCCAACAGCTAGTCTGCATCTGCGTCATATTATGTATAGGTCCTGAAGACACGTGATTTATTCCGTTGTTTGGTCTGGCAACCCAGGAGTGTCCGAAGGGGGATTCAGGAGGAATGAAATCGATACTTTGCAGATGCGGACATATAAAGAAGGAATAAGGAACGATTGATTGATTGATCGAATGGTGAAGGCAAAAATGTAGATGCTAGTCCCAAAGTAGTTGAGATTTGCTAGTCCAGAATTATTCGGGACTCGTTTATCAGTAAAATAAATTTGTCTTTTAAACTTTATTTTCTGCGAGTTTATTGGCACGTCGTAGATACAGACCATCGACTTTGGAAAATTTACTTTTAAAGTTCGATTTGTGAGATCCATTTTTCAATTCAGTCTATCTTTACATTGGTTACTTCAGCGTCGTCCCATTGTTCCGATTATGGGTTCTGTATCAAGGGCGACTTCCGTATCGCTTTACGAAGGAACCTGTGACGTCAGCAGACATTGATTTTGTTCTCTATCTTGGCAGGGAGGCGCAAGACTCCCATTTTGAACAGATCAGAAGACGAAATAACATTCTGAATGACAGAAGGACAGAACTTACCTTATTCGATGTTATAGAAGTGTACAAGCGTCGCAGTTCCCTTGGGTGCCCTTGGTTGGATGAGAGAGTGTCGTCGAATGGCTCAACGAATACCTGCTATGCCAAAGTAAATAAATAAATAAATAAATAAATGTCGAGGGAATGTGAGCGTGACCAAGGTCACAGGGACCAACTATGCTATGTGATGTGCTCAATGTAACATCGCCACCATGGAGCCTATAGTAGTATTAGAGTCTTACATACCTTTGTTGGACATCACGTGATGTTTTTCCAAGTACCCCGCGGATCACGTGTCAGTCTTTGGACCCTGCACTGATGGTTTCCTGGTTCGTCGTCATGGGTTTTCCAAGGTCAGACCAATGTCCCTCCTGTAACGTGCCACGTGACTTACAAACTGCTCTGATGATCTGCCATCGTTAGAGATGACACGTGACGTCACAAGCGTGGCGGAAAGCGTGTTGTCTTAAATTCCATATAAGGCCATCTCCATGCTTTGTAATTACATACTTCCCTTGACGTTCCAAGGTGTATGTGGTAGAAAGCATGCTACGAAACGATGATTGGTGGACGGTCGAGGTTTCCTTTATTATAAGGGATACTACCAAAACTAACATAGTGGTTAGCATGATGGCTTCGCCACGCCGAGACCGGGAGGTGACACGGGTTCGAATCCTGTCACCGGCTGTGCTTTCCGAGGTCTTCCGTGGGTTTTCCGAAGACTCAGACGAATGTTCCCCACAGTTCCCCCTGAAGTCGGCCCAGGACGCACATTAACCCTCCTGTCCCCAACTCCTCCCCGCTGTCCTCTCTCCATTTGTTCACGTCTGTACGTCACTCACAGCCACAGTTGCTTCGCGGCGCTCACACGGAATTCAAATAACACTATATATGAAAGAGATAATAACAGTTGCGCTAAGTATTCGGGCAATAAAAGACGTTTATAAGGTCATGCCCAAAAACTGTGAAAGATAAACATAAACTGTCCATAATCTTTTAAATGCCCCCTCCCATGTCTAATATTATTGAGCTTTAATTCCTCCTAAAACAACCGCTCATAGCCATCTCGTTGATAGACACACCCTTCATGGAGGACATTACGTTTATATTTTTCACGAATGACCGTTAGAATTGTAATGTCATACACTTGACAAACTGCACAAATATAAAAATGTGTATTATAACACGCATTAATTAAGCTAGAAGGGAAAATGATTATATATTACGATATCTTATCCCGTATGTGAGCAAGACTTACACACACTCACTGCACGGTGACTAAGGAAAAGACAAGGTTCGAGAGGGTACTTCACGTGATGCCTTCATGGGTTCGTATCGTCTTATCAGTTGTTTTTGCACCTGCAGACCACCCAAGGTGACCTTTCCTAGCGAGGACATCATTAAACTTACACTTTATATAACGAACTATGACAAACAGACGACAACAATTGTTCAGAAAGACACCACCATACACGAGAAGGGATGGCAAGTGAGATTGTTCCCCACTGCGGATGCAACAGATCGTGTTGAGATGATAAGGGGGATACTGATGAGCGAACTACGCAGATATTTAGGGAGTGTAACATTAATGACGAACATTCGAATTAACCGTAACACACCCGCCAAAAAAGGGGGAAAAGGCAGACGGCACAAATAGGTGCGAATTCTGAGCGACCATCGGTGAGAGTGGCGCTTTATATTAATCCAAGGAGAAACAAGGGCACGCTTCGGTGATCCTTGTGAAATTTAGTTAGCCAGACGCAGGGTACGTACAATTTACAATCACTGTGAGAACAGCAAAAAGAAATCGGGACTACACAGTGACACGCTACAACGCAGCATAAATAATAGTGAAAGATATACGCATTGGGGATCTCACCTTACTCTTGAGTTTCACTGATGTTCACGTGAAGAGATGGAGCTCCATCGATCACCTGGCGGGGTCTGGAGGGACGCTTATGGGAAACCTGCTTATGTGGAAGGCAGATAAGGCGTTATCTTTCACCGCGCCTTTGTTTGTCATGCGTGTAAGTGTCACCTCCTGGTGTGGGAATGTGGGTTTAGAGTAAGACCGAAGGAATAGAGTTACACCACTACACTGCAAGCAGTATTTAAATGATAAATCGTGGCTTGAGTAGTAAAATAGTATGGAATAGTAGCATAGCATGGTTTGGTACATGATGCCTTTTAAGCAAATATAGTATAGAATGTGGTGAACTCACATTCATAGTCTATGCCTTGATTGATAGAGCAGAGATGACGTCATCGGGTATCATTGCTTTGGAGCGAGTATCTTAGTAAATGAAAGTGGTATAATGCGGAGAAAATTTAATAGAGGAGAGGATATTGTTGGCACTTTCCACCAGAGTGAGGGCGAGATTCAACACAATCCATTTTAAACTCTGCATTAAAGAGTGTACGTAATCTCTTTGATACAATCCCTGCTATCTTCCAAGACATTATGCACCTCTGTTCTATCCTTTCTGAACTACAGAAGGCAAACAGCTTTGCAGGTCCTCTGGGGTTATAGGGAAGATTGGAGTGAATCGATGTGCTCGATTTGGCCGATAAAATCTCGAGACCATGTTCGCATAAGGCATCAGTCCGAAATAGACGGTAATGCGAAGGAGATTATAAATTTTAAAGTTAACGCTTCCCACACGTAGGTTATTCCTCTGTAGAATGCTCCAAAGGAGAACGTCCGAAATGCTGACTCCATATTTGCCTTGTCTCTGTATTATTTACGACGGAAATGTTCCTGAAATGAGGATGAAGTGATGGTATTCGACATAAATATGTTTGTAGAGTGGGTATTATAATAGAACTGCGTTAAAACCTTCTGGGTATTTGCTTCTCCCTGCCGATGTCTACTTTAAGAGTGGAATTATACCAAAACCAGCTCCCGTGGCATAGTGGTTAGGATGATCACTTTGCTACGCCGAGACTGGGACTTGACACGGGTTCGAATCTTGTCACCGGCTCTGCTGTCTGATGTTTTCCCTGTGTTTTACCAAGACTTAACAGAAGAATGTCCCCCACAGATCTCCTTGAAGTTGGCCCGGGATGCACATTAACCCACCTGTCCCCAACTCCTTCCTGCTGTCCTCTCTCCATTTGTTCACGTCTGTACGTCACTCATAGCCACAGTTGCCTCGCGGCGCTCACACGGAATTCAAATAAACACATATAAAAAAGATTATAACAATTGCGCTAAATCTTCCGGCAACAAAAGACGTTCATAAGGTCATCCCCCTAAACTGCAAAAGATCTCCTAAACTGTCCGTAATCTTTTAAGTGCCCCCCTTTCATGTCTGTAATATTCTTGAGCTTGAATTCCACCGCTCATAACAACCGCTTTAAAAACAACCGCTCGTAGACACAACCTTCACGTGGACATTACGTTTATATTCATGAATGACCGTTACAATTGTAATATCTTATACGTAACAAAACTGCACAAATATAAAAATGTGTATCATAATTTGCATTAATTAAGCTAGAAGGGAAAAATATTATATATTACAAAGTCTTATACCCTATGTGAGCAACACTTACACACATTCACTGCACGGTGACTAAGAGAGATAAGGTTCGAAAGGATACTTCACGTGATGCCTTCATGGGTTCTCATCGTCTTACCAGTTGTTTTTGTACCTGCGGACCACCTAAGGTGACTTTTCCTAGCGAGGACATCATTAAACTTACACTTTATTTAACGAACTATGAGAAAAAGCCGACAGCAATTGTTCAGAAAGGCACCACCAGACACGAGAAGGAATGGCAAGTGAGATTGTTCCCCACTGCGGATGCTACACATCGCGTGAGACGATAACAGGGCAATGATGGGCGAACTACGCAGATATTTAGGGATAGTAACATTAATAAGGAACATTCGAAATAACCGTAACACGCCCACCGAAAAAGGAAAAAAATGTCAGACGGCACAAATAGGTGGGAATTCTGAGCGACCATCGGTGAGAGTGGCGATTTATATTAATCCGAGGAGAAGCAAGGGCACGCTCCGCGGTGATCCCTGGGGGTTTTAAGTAATCACCTTCCGGACGCAGCATACGTTATTTACTGTGACGATACAGATTAATACATTATGAGTTGCAGAGGAGTTGCAGGATCAGGGAAGATAAACGCAAGAAAATCCCGCTTCTAAAATACGCTATACAGTTGATAAAAAATAATTTACGAACCCTGTGAGAACATTAAAAAAAATCGCAACTACACAGTGAAACGCTACAACGCAGCATAAATAATAGTGAAAAATATACGCATCGGGGACCTCACCTCACTCTGGATTTCTTTTAAGTATAGTAGTGTAGAAAGTCGTGATCTCACATTCATAGTCTATGCTTTATTTGAGAGAGCAGAGATGACGTCATCACATATGGTTGCTTTGGAGCGAGCATCTTAGTAAATGAAGGTGGTATAATGCGGGTGAAATTTAATAGAGGAGAGGATATTGTTGCCACTTTCCCCCATAGTAAGGGCGAGATTCCATTTTAAGCCTTTTTCTTTAAATTTCTGGATTGAAGACATTATGTAATCTCTTTGGTACAATCCCTGTTGTCTTCCCAGACCTTACGCAACTCCGTTTTACCCTTTCTGGACTATAGAAGGCAAACAGCTTTGCAGCTCCTCTGGCGTTATAGGGAAGATTGGAGTGAGTCGATGTGCTCGATTTGGCCGATAAAATCTCGAGAGGAAGTTCGCATAAGGCACAAGTCCTAAATAGACGGTAATGCGAAGGAGATTATAAATTTTAAAGTTAACGCTACCCACACGAAAGTTATTCGTTTGTAGAATGCTCCAATGGAGAACGTTCGAAATGGTGACGCCATATTTGCCTTGTCTCTGTATTATTTACGACGGAAATGTTCCTGAAATGATGATTAAGTGATGATATTCGACATAAATATGTTTGTAGAGTGGGTATTATAATGGAACTGCATTAAAACCTTCCGGGTATTTGCTTCTCCCTACAATATGTCTTCTGTAGTCCATCATTCGAGACAACTTGGAGAATATGACTTCAGAACAGACGTCTTCCTTCAACTGCACTACATCACGATGGAAGAGTTTGTCAAAGAATGTTGTCTGTAAATCGAATAGCGCTTTGTTTTCTGATTATGTTATTAGAGTTATGTTATTATGTACAACTAGAGTTTGTTTACATGCATCCATTTATATCTGTATGCACGCATGTCATGCGCGTGCAAGATGTGTTTCCTTTTGTTTCGTAAATTCATTCCTCGCTGCTCTAAAGTCTTCGACGATGCAGATATATTAATAAACTAAACAGACATTCTAGCCAGTCCTACTGTCCTCTCTCTTGTTAAAACCAGTAAAACTGTGCAATCCTCCTCTCTAGTTGTCGCCGTCTGTTCCCCGTAATGGCAGCTGTTGTCTTAAAGAGTTGTCAGGAAATAATAGAAAAAATAACACGGCGGCTTCCAAAGTCTTTGATGCAATTATGGTGCTTATCTATTCTCAGAACCTGTTGGAAACGGCGTGTTTGATGGCCTCTTCGCTAGATAAGGTCTCCTCTTGGGTCCCGCCGGCACGAAAACAACTGATAAGGCGATAAGAACGCACGAAGCCATGAAGAGCAATTCCACTCGAGAGTTGTCGGGAAATAATAGAAAAAATAACACGGCGGCTTCCAAAGTCTTTGATGCAATGATGGTGCTTATCTATTCTCAGAACCTGTTGCAAACGGCGTGTTTCATGGCCTCTTGCTAGATAAGGTCTCCTCTTGGGTCCCGCCGGCACGAAAACAACTGATAAGGCGATAAGAACGCACGAAGCCATGAAGAGCAATTCCACTCGAGAGTGGTCTATCGATGAATGTTTTATAAAAGACACCAACATTCAAAGTTCGCACAACGACGTGAAACAACGACGACAATAACAACAACAAGTAAATTAGAGTGAATGACAATATTGGGCCAAACTTAAGACTCAAAAAGCAAACTAATGGTGAGAAAGGATAAATAGGTAACTATAAACTATTTAGGACTACGCATTCATATTAGAGATGGGATGAATCCAAATGGTTCCGAATTCGAAATCGTTACCAAGGAAAGTTCTTCGAATCTTACGGAACTCCAATCTTTCCAATCATTTCTTTAAAAAAAGGTCTAAACAACGAGGAAAAAACAACGTACAGCAAATTGTTTCGTCCCCCCCTGTCCACCAGGAAAAAACAACGTACAGCAAATTGTTTCGAATCAGCATATGATACCTTTGTTTAATGAAAAACAAATTAAATGATTTTTGAATTTCAGGAGAAAATATAGCCATATTGTTCTCCTTAAAGTTAATTTCCCGTATTCACCAGTCCCACTTAGCCACTGGTTTAGTGACGTCTGGTTTAAGTTGATCACGTGAGAACTTCGTCCGCCAATCACGAGCAATCCTCCTCTCCAGTTGTTGCGGCCTGTTCGCCGTACAGGTGTCTTTGGATTGTCTCGCGGCATGGCTGAGTGGGTTAAGGCTCGTTGGTGGTAACAAAGGTCGTGCTGTAGACTGGGAGGTGGTGGGTTCGAATCCTACCACCGGCTGTGCTGTCTTAGGTTTTTCCTGGGTTTTCCGAAGACTTTCCAGACGAATGTCGGCACAGTTCCCCCAGAAGTCGGCCCAGGACGCATACTAATCCCCCACTCCTTCCTGCTGTCCTCTCTCCGTCTGTCCACATCTGTACGCCGCTCATAGCCACTGTTGCTTCGCGGCGCTAAAATGCAATAAAAAAAATAATAATACTAAGAAACGGCGGCTTCCAAAGTGTTCAATGCAATGAGGGTGCTTATCTATTTTCAGAACCTGTTGCAAACGCTGTATTTCACGGCCTCTTGGCTAGATAAGGTCTGCTCTTGATGATTGATTGATTGATTGATTATGTGCCGGTCTGCTCTTGTATGCCGCCGGCACGAAAACGACTGATAAGGCGAGAAGAACGCACGGAGCCATCACGAAAGTGGTCTCGGCGTCGAATCCTGACAATGGACACCTACGTTCAAGCTGTGCACAATGGCATGAAAAAAAAAAGCCAGGACGAGAATAAGGACAAATAAATTAGGGTGAATGATAATATGGGGCCAAAGTTACGACTCAAAACAAAAGTAACAGCGAGAAAGGATAACTAGTTAACTAAACTATTTACCACTACCATTTATATACTATGGATCGATATCTTGTGCCCTCAGTATGTGATTACCTCTGCATTCCGATATATTTGCCTCAAAATTTCACTATTTTCTAATTCGCTATTTCACTATCCTCACCTATTTTCGCTGTAACGCAATTAAGAGCCAGAGGTTGCAAAACTAATCAGAAGTGGAACTGTTACAATTGCAGTTAATGGAACAGAAATGTAACTAATTCATCAGCGATGTTGAAGTCCGTATAGTTATTTCGGCGTGTCGGTGCATTATACATACTACATAGCGATAATGCGTAATAGAGACAGTGAACGTTACGGCCGAGACAGGCACTCTGTAGCAGCAAGCTGATTTGAATCGATGCAACGAACACTTAAAGTGACTTCGACTACACTCTTGTCGATACCCGTCCGCCGGACCCGTCAGGGTGTCATACTACCTAGCGGGACGACGCTTTCATAGGAGACGCTCGGAGACGCTTTCATACGAACCAAATATACGGCAACCAAAGTAATATTGCCACGTATCTTCTTTGGGGCGACCACACGCAACAACAACAGGCAACGAGGCGTCGAACGACGGGCTGGGGCCTGTGACACGTCGCGCTACATTGCAAGCGATCCTTCTGGAAGCATCTGCTCCTCCGCTCGCATCAATCAAGGACGGGCCGACGAGCTCGGAGAGGCCTCCCAAGCAGCACATTGTACTAAAAGTCGGGTGCAATAGGGGTGGACGGTACGTGTCTTATCAATGTTCGTTGTCTGTTCAATGTTTCAAGAGTCTGTTCAAGGTCTTCCACCCCTAGGTGGTTCAAGGCCAACCCCTATTGTATTCAACTTTTAGTACATTGAGTTGCCTGGGTTCTGTATTTCCTCCTCTCCACCGACGCGCGCTTTCTACAATGTTCGCCGCCGTGCATAAAAGTTTGTGAGCTCCCAGTCGGACCATTATTCTGTAGAGGACGATGGTCTTCCTCTACATGAGCCCCTACCGGCGATGATGGTATGCCACGGAGAGGCGATGACGGTAGCCTATCTCCATGGCCGCGCCGGTGGAACTGAGGCAGGTGCTCCAGGCGCGTGGCCATCTTCGTCGTTGTGCACGGCCCGCTACAGTGCTCCCCCCTCAGACGCGGAGCGGCGATAAGAAAGATCGAAAACTCACCGCCACACTGTGACCCCACTAGGACGTTTCGCTCTCCTCGACGCCCACTTCGACATGGTCCACCTGGACATAGTGGGACCGCTGCCCCCGTCCTCCGGCAATCGCTATCCGCTCCTTGCAGTAGAGTTTCTCCAGCAGCTGGAGCGTCCTCTACCAGCCACGTGTTAGCATTTGAGTAGTAACTTCGGGGCGGGTCTCCTGCTTTCCTTCGGTTAGACTTGTCTCGCTAAATGTTATCCACTAAAGCGAAGCTTATTACAATCGCTCAGTACAGCGCACCTTTATTTAGTGGCTCTAGGTTAGACAAAGTTACACTGCGCGTTTGTAATTTCTTGTAATGAAACATGTATGAGACGCGACGCGCTTGCTAGGAATGACTCTAGCCAGGCAAACCTCGCCGAAATGAAAAAGGAGTTGAATACTCCCAATTTATTCCGTGGGTTTGACATTTTTACGGTTGCTGGTTTTCATGGTTTTCTTTTTATTTTTTTATTTTTATTTTATTTTTGCGGTGGGTTTTAGTTTTCCTGGTTTCTGACGGATGGGTTGGTGTTGGGTTGGTGCTCTCTTTTGATAGATTCCTTGTGGAATTCGAGGGAGAGGTGAAATTGCGGTACTACATGATCATCTTTATAGGAAAGGCCCGTAATAGATAATAGTGAGTTTTAGCATACCGTACGCTGTCGTTTTTGCGTACGCAAGGGATAGCATCTTGGGCCTGCGCAATGCGTAAAGCCCTGCTTATGCCTTGCGCGTGCGAACCACCAACGCTGTCCCTTACGTGCGCAAAGGTGACGTTATACTGAAACTCACTATTAAGTGTATAGCAAAATACGCGGAAATCCACCCCTCTCATTACAGGGCTTTCTAAACGGCAACCTATAGAGACCTTACGTAATCCTTATTAAGCTAAAGGTGCCGTCATGTCTACTGTTCAATGAAAGAATGTCTAAAAATTGCTGTGTAGTTCTGCATCTTCGAAATTTCATTTTCGTTTCGAACGTTTCTGCAGAGTATACTATTATAGTTGTGCAATCAGCTCTCAGACATAATTTCGTTGACGCCAGAGAGCTACAAGGCCAAGGAAACGCCAGCTCAGTATCCATGGCAATTTTAATCGAAATTTATTATCCCCTGTACCGTTTGTGAATACTTTATGCAAACTCAGTGACCAACGTAGCTGTGACCTACCTCTCGGCGTGTTTTAACTCTACATATCTACCCCCCCCTCCCTAACCATAACAATACCATAACCGTTCAACCACAACATAACAATTGGGCAAACCGACAACTACTGAGATTACATGCGTACGGAAATAGAATTTCGCAAAAGTCAGGGATTTTGGCACGAATCCAAGCCAGCACACGTTGCGACAATGCCCCGGGACATCTTCAGCACTAGCCGAATGATGTGCATTCACAGGTCCTTGACCCTTTGACAGCGCTACTTTGTCCAAAAATTTGTCCAGGAAGTTCATGGGCCAGAAACCGTGTCATAACAACAGTCAGCAACTTTAGCTATTTCTAAGGCCAAGTAGAGCGGGAACAGCCGCAACACAGTCAAATCGTGTAGTCAAAGCAAGCGAGGATACGCACCCTTCACTACCGAACATTTTGCACAGCGCCGGTAGGGGACATATGACGCTGGCTCCACCTGCCTGGTGCAAGGAGCGGATCTCCTCACCGCCCGTGGACCGTTACACTCGATGGCCAGAGGCGTTCCCCATGCCGGACATGTCAGCCGAAACTGTCGCCGCCACCTTCTTGTCTATGTGGATATCGCGTTTTGGCGTACCATCCCAAATCACAACTGACCGGGGGCGGCAGTTCGAAAGACCGCCGCTTTCGCTTCCCTCCTCGGCACCACCAGGCTGCGCACAACGTCCTATCATCGGGTCACCAAATGTAGAGGACGATGGTCTTCCTCTACATGAGCCCCGACCGGCGATGATGGTATGCCACGGAGAGGCGCTGACGGTGGCCTATCTCCATGGCCGCGCCGGTGGAACTGAGGCAGATGCTCCAGGCGCGCGGCCATTTTCGTCGTTGTCCACGGCCCGCTACAATTGTTTTAATTAGTTCTGTCTAAGAGCTGCCGCTCTCGTGTTAGCCAGCTAAGCAGTTAGAATAGAGCGTTCGCCGATTATTCGCCGTCTCGCTCGTCTGTTTTCATCCGTGACAATATATTACTGCGTGTTGGGCTGAAGTAATGAGGTGGTTGCAACGATGTTCCACTATGAGGACCAGCTGCCGTGGCAAAGTAATTAGGGTGGCCGCTTTCAATGCCGAGACTGTGAGGTGAAACGGGTTCCAATCGCAGCACCTTCTCTGCTGTCTGATGTTTTCCCAAGGACGCATACCAACCACTCTGCCTCTCACTCCTTCCTGCTGTCCTCTCTCCATCTGTCCATGTCTGTACGCTTCTCATAGCCACAGTCGCTTCGCGGCGCAAACGAGGAATTTTCTTTAAAAAATTGCTCCGCGCGAAACGGATAGAAAGCAGCGCTGGACAGCTGGCGATATACAAGCTGCATGCATAGCTTGGTCCGAATCCACGTGGAAACTGCAATACCGCGCACCAAGATATGTGACGTGTGCGGTTTGAGGGATGCTAACAGACGAGGACAGAAGAAACCACATAGGACTGGCGTAATATACAGACTTAACAATGCTGAGTACTCGAATACTCGTGGCACTCCTACCATCTACGGACGACATTTTTCGTGTGCGCTGTGTACTAGCGGATCTTCAAAGACTGATACCTCGCCATGAGGAAGGAGGAACGTATGATATATCGTACGCTCCAAATCGACATTATCAATGATGAAAATTGGCCAATCATAAATAAAAATCATTCACCCTGGTAAATGACAGAGTTACAAATCTCGCAACTTTCGAATCCTCTCTTCAAAAGCGTTAAAAAAGCCAGGAAAAAAAACTCTTCTACTGAAACCACGAAGGGAGTTCCCTGCCGGTTCGCTGGATTTCTACCAAACCATGTTTATATTTTTGTAACCCGAAGAAGCGCAGTCTCGTGCACGAAAGTCGTGTTTACCGTGTGTAAATAAATCAGTCATTCCTACCGTATAAATATCACTTTCTGATTTTCTCACCACCGACAACTTGAAATTGCCTATTTTTTCTGCCTTCGTATCGTCTATGTTCTACTGAAAAGTCATTTGAAAGTATTTTGAAGCATAACTTGATAACTTTGTTTAATAAAAACACAATTTTGGGGCAAGATATACATATAACTTGGCCTTCTGATCCTGGGACCGCGGGTTCGAACCCGCGAACCCAGGCCGCCAGCAACTTGGTGGCAGGGTACATCTTGCTTAAACATCCCGTCTTCTGCTAGGGACGTTAATTAAATTGCAGTTGCACATGCATTTAAAGCACCTTGTAAAAGGAAAGAAGGTATTTAATTCCAATAAGATAACTGCTTGTACTGAATTGGTATGTGTGAAGGTGGGCGCCAACAGTGAGCAAACAAATGCATGTGAGTGTAACTTAAGGGGAGCATCGCATCCGTCGTGGTGGATGTCGGAACTGTATTGCCATTCAATTCCTCGTTCATCACAGACAATGACGCCGAAAATGCGACGGGAATTGATGGAGTTCCTTCTCTACAATTTAATGTAATGAAATGGCAACAGCAGATGGCGGATACTGAGAGCATTCCTGAATACCCTTTCTGTAGACGTCACTTGGGCAAGGCGAATCGGTGAGCGTCCTTTGGCACAGACAAGGCCAATCAAGGAACGGCACAGAGAGCTTAGTAGTAGACGGAGAGGTCCTGCAGCCAAGAGTTCTCTCGAATCCGAGAGAAGCCTATTTTAATTCAATTCTAAGCCAAAATCCAGTTCTAAGCCACCTGATTGGTCACTATTAGCTCCGCCCACTTCACGGTTTGATTGCAGTCTGTCAACGAACGCAAGGAGCTTTGGACTCTGAGAGACTTCTCAGTTAATACTGTGCACTAAACGAATGTGATTTGTTCAAAACTTGTCTTAGTTGTTTTGAAATGCGGAATAACGAGCGAATAGACATGAAAACGATGAGAAGTCGATGGTAGTCAGGACCGGCTGAAAGGGGAGCCAAACTGACTCCTGATTTGCCGAATGGTATGCATCACCGTGCTTTTTCACTGCTTGCATGCCCAGTGTTGCCTGAATTATCTCAAACTATGGGCTCTATCGGGAGCTGTGGGAGCCTGGTCTGGCTGTCGACGCGAGCGGACGCTCCATGGCTGCAGGGCAAAGGATGAGTCATTTGCCGTAGTGGATAAACCTTTTCCCCGACGTGTCTGGTCTTGGCACATTTTTGCCTAGCTGTGAGTTCGTTTTATGCGAACATGACCAGTGTATGCACTGCCCCATGTTTAGAGTTGATTTGTAGTGTCTTCTTGAATTTTTACCCGCACCTAGTACTTTTTCTGTGTTCCAAGCAAACCAGAATGAGCCCAAACACTGTAGTTAGGCCTAAGCGCCCCGATGGCTAGCTTCGCGCTCGTCCTTTTCCCTCCCAATGAGTAATATTTTGTACATGATCTCATACTTGTTCAACAGTGTTTTTCTTGTTGCCATGTTTATTCCCCTCCAGTATTTTGTTGCTCTGTCTCTCTCTTTCATGCGTATCGACATCGGTGGAGCCATGTGGTGTGATGCCTTGCAACTCTTTTGCCACAGGTCTGTCCCTGCAACCCTCGTGCACCGGGGTGATTTCTTCGAGATGGCATCGTTGATTTTCAAATAAATTATTACTGTGTGTCTGCTCTCTATCTTTTTAGTTATTATTTTTCTACAACCCGAGTTTTATAAACAAAATCTACGACAAGTGTTGCATTGAGTAAGATTATGCACTATTTAAAAATAAGCAAGTTTCCAGTAATTGGAAAAGTAAAAAGTGCAATACTTGTGGATTTTCTGTGCAAAACTTTGGTTCAATAATAGACCTCTCCTTGTTTGTAAACAAATGACGTCATAATGTTCGACACTGGCACCAATTTGATAGAGTTGAACTACGTCCAAAGATAGTGGCGAACAAGGTCGCGCACTAAAGGTACGGTCTTGAGGGGATTACCGATGGTCTCTGAAAGGGAATCTACCTTCGGTCCTACTTTTCTTTCCATAAGAGGCAGCGAACATGTGCCCATTCGTGGAACCCAGCTCTCCATTTCCGATCTGTTTCGGTTTCAGTCTGTCTACCAACGTCATGATATGACGTTTACCAAGTAGAGGTTTATTATTACTGTACTTCAGTGTTGATTTTGCGTTGCATGCTAACTGGTGCTCGCAGACGACGCTCTGACACAATTTCCAACAATATTCACGACGCGGCCAACGTACTTTACTTAACTCAACATGCGCAGTGCTGAGGCATCCGAGGAAACTGAAACGCGAGCACAAGCATAAGCCAAAAGCATGCAATGCCAAGGCGTTCAAGGGAGATGTACGAGTAGTAGATGTAGTAGCGGATGCCAGCAAAACACATGAAGTGAGGCACAATTGCGCAAAGTGGAACAAAGACTATGGGGGAAAGAGGTGAATCGACGATAGCTAAGGCTGTGGTTCTTGTGATTCATACAGCGCAGGTGGTTTCTTTCATTTCACAGTGATGCTCCACTTCTTTCCACAGTAATGCCTATGTGTTCGTGTCGTGTCCTGCTCTTTCACTCAGGTGGATGTCAAGTCGAGGAAAAGCATGCACTACCAAGTGAAAGAGGACGACCCGGGTCATCAAACGAGTGTTCGGTCGTATTTTTCGCGTCATACCCAAGGCTCGTTCGCCGAACGTCTGGGAGGAGGCGCACGGGTTTATGCCGTAGCAGTGCTCAAATTCCTGGTTTCTGAAGTGCTCCAGTAAGCGGGCAACGCGGCTGCCTGAAATGACACGAGGATCATGCCCCATCACCGCCTCGTGCTCGCCGTTCTCAGCTGGCAGTTTGTCGTTAACCTCTCCAGCGTCAACATATAGGGTCGTGGACAAGCTGGCACTACTGGTGCGTATCAGTACTTCTTATTGAGTCTGAAATTTCATAAATGGGACATTCTGAGGGCATACCAGTCCAGGCGCATCTCTGATTCTCGATCTTTGAAAAACTAGATGGCACCACATTAGCAATGCCTTGTCACACTGTTCGCGTTCCAACTCTACAAATAATCCCTATTGTGCACGATGCACAAGCACAATGTACTGAATGTCGAGTGCAATGGGGTGGACGGTATGTGTCTTATCAGTGTTCTTTAGTTACTTTTCCATTAAAGGTTCCATGCTGGGACCGCAACACCACATCAACAAACTGCAATTCACGGGAGAGCCATATATGTCTGCATTAATAATCGAACTCTCTCGCCAGCACTACTACTACTACTACTAAATCCGCCAGCAATTGCCTGCTGCTGTGTGGCAAATGGATTTATGTGGCCAACAACATAGGGCACTGCTGAGCTCGCGTGTGACAGAGAGGGATCACTTAGTTGAGGTCATTCCGCGGTCGCGCATTGCGGGTACACCCGCATTTTTCCCGCAGCGGTCACGAATTCCTACCCGCAATTCGTGACGATATGCGGGTAACTGCGGGTATCCTCGAGTATTCTCGCACCCGTGCCCAGCTCTACATATTGTTTCATGAACATGGTTTACACTGGTGGTGACATTGAAGCAAATTTGAGCCTTGTCCCAAACGATTTGCCGTATGTTTTAAGTACATGTAAGTGCATATTTCACACGTTGCTGCATATTTCCCCCGCTCGTCACATATGACGTATCAATCTGAACCACATTTCGCATTGCAATCCGCCGATTAGACACTTGGCATCGTGACGTCTTCTTGAGATTCCGTCCCTGCTGCGTCCACACCACTCTGATTGCGCTGAATGCAGACTGTGCCCTCTCTGTCTGCAACAGAGAGTATAGCGCGTTCTCTTGGCTCCTATCGTTCGTCCGTCGCTTTTACGTCGTTTCCTTACGATGCCAAGACCTAAGCCTTCAATTTCAGGCCTCTATAAGACATGGACGACAGAGAATCCAGATTTGTTCACCGAGGGAAGGGTATCATTCCGCAGGATTTGCGAGAAGAAGGTAAGAAAGCATGGAACATTCAACTATATAGACGAGCGACACTTAAGTTTCCTCCCTTAACGTGTACAAGGCATGGGCTTTCAGGTATTAGGGAGGATTACGAACGAGATTCTTTCGAGCAAATAAGCGCAAATGTGGCCTGCTTTGCGACACAATGTACGCGCAAAGACGTTTATTAACGACACATCATCAATGCCGTTCTTTAGTTTTTATTTGCTTCACAGAAATTCATTGTCACGGCTGGTTATGTTTCCTGACACGATTTTTCCGTTATTTTCCTTTTTTTTTCTGTCTCTTATAGGTCAGTGCAGACAGGAAGTTCCAGGTGGACCAGCATGTGAGGTCTCACATTTCTGAAAAAGCAAAGGGGAGCAGAACTTCCGCAACTTCTACATCCCCACCCTGCGAGCTCTCGCCCTCAGAGCTTGACGAATTTTGTGCGGAAGACCTTTCTGAAGACTTTGTCGCAACTAACATATTCCGTGGTGCAAACTCGAAAATTCGACGTTAAGAAAATGCCTCGAGAAGTACACTCGCACGAAGATACCGGCAGAATCAACTCTCCGAAAGAATTACCTGCCTCGTTTGTACGAGAAAGCCGTGAATGAAACAAGGTCTTCTGTTAGAAACGGCCCAATGTGGCCTGCTGCGGATGAGACGACGGACGCCTGCGGTCGCTATGTAGCGCATCTGGTTGTTGGAAAACTTGACGATAATCAAAGGTCCAGAGGCCTTGTCTGCTTGCGAGTTGAACACTCGAGAAAACAAACCACGGCACCGTAGCCAGATTCGTAAACGATGCTCTCAAGGTACTCTCGCCAGATGGGGGGCGGAGAGAGAACTTTAGGATATTGTATGCAGGTGCAGCTGCGTACATGATAAAGGCTGCTGACACCACGAAAGTTTCCTATGCAAACGTCATGCACGTAACATGTTTGGTGCACGGCCTCAAGCACATGGCAGAAAAAGTTAGGGGGCCAAAGAAGGTGTCACTCGAGAAGAAAGTTTTTGTGAAGGCGACAAGTCAAAGAGTAACATACCGAGCAATGATGCCAGACGTTCCCCTGCTCCCTGAACCTATTGCGTCACAAGAAGGGGAACCTGGCTGGAGGCAGTCGATCTCTACGCCGCTCACTTCGACACCCCGAAGGACGTGGTGAACACGTTTTGTTCCGAGGACAGCGACGCAGTCGGAGAAGCACAAGCGCTCTTTGAAAAGCCAGTGCTAGCTGTGGAGATACAGTTAGTGAGAACGCACTTAGTCTTCTTTGCACGAGCCATCCGGAGGCTTGAAACGGGAGGCCTCCTGCCTGTCGAATCCTTGGATGTGGTGAAAGGTGTACACGAGGGGCTCGCAAAGGTCGGTCGGCGATCTGTTTGCTTCGGTTCCTGACGCCACCCTACCGAGGGTTGTGCAGGCGCACCTTACTTTCAGTCTTCGTGTATGTTCCTCTCACAACGGGCGACGTAGGGAGGTCATTTTTGACAGTACTCAACGGTACCTGGTGGCAAACATTTCCTTCAACAGTTCATATCATCCAAACACCGCCTCCTATTATTATTATTTTTTTTAAATATCCCGCTTTAGTGGCCTTTCACTGCAACCCCAACGTATCCAGTTAAAAAGCTTCATATACAGCTCGAGTTTTTACCGCATATATGACACATTTTTACTGCATGTTTTGACCAGGTTAAGTGCACAGATGCGTGCATGTTTCATTACTTTTCACCGCATATGACGGAACGAGGCCATCGTTTTTCTTCTCATGTTATTACTAAGGTTGATGGGAGCTGTACTTCTAGTCGTTGCAGTCTCCGGTCCACCCTTTCGGCACAAACCAACAAAAAAAAATGTTCTCGAGACTGACGTCACAGCCCTTACTCTCTCATACTATACACAATAATCCCTTGGTGATTTCTCCTGAGATTTCATTCAGAAACTGTTAACAAATTGCAACGCGTTCCACAACAGATGCTCGTAACACATATTCTACACAAAGGAATTCATCTTACAAGTCGTGACGTCTTGTAGAAATATTCTTTTATTTCTTTGGGTTGACTTATTCGTTTGTGTCATCAGGTGAGGAGATGCAGGGCGTAAACGAAGCATTCATCATAAACAGAGGAAATGAATAAAGAAAGGAACACAGAGGCAAAACGGAAGCAATGCAATGCATGTTTTTCATGGAAGTAAACACTGGTTAGCAGTTCAGAGCCATTGTATGTCTGTCCCTTCGTTGGTTGTTTGTTTGTTTGTTTACGTTTCACATATGTCACCACCTCTTTTTACCCTCTGCCTGTTCGTGAGTGAGAGTTTCAAAAATGTGAAACACAAGTAAAATACGGCGGAATACAGATCGCATCGGAATAGCGTTCGCCTATCTGTGCATGAGCATGTGCTTCTTCAGATGTCTGCATCAAGGACATGCGACAGCCCAGGACTGGTGCACTTTAAAGTGTACGCGGCCTCTAAGCACTTGTATGGTCACCATCCCAAGTGTGTCGTGGCTGCATGTTAGGTCACAGGTTCATGCTCTGGCTGAACTAGCTCTAGCAGCAGCTTCTCTAACTTTGTGCGTTCGTCCTCTGCAGCACAGAGGTTGCACTTGTATGGCTTCACACCCATGTAGGTCTTCTTGTTTCACTGCAGGTTTGTGCTGTGCCTCAGCTTTGCAGAACAGAGAACGCTCCTTTGTGGTTTCTCACCCCAAGCTGTCTGCTTTTGATATTCTACACGACAGGGACTGCACATGTTTCACACCGCAAGTTTGGGTTGTGGATGAACACTGCAGGACAGAGGTTGCAATTTTATGGCTGCTCAGCCGTGTGTGTTCGCTTGTGACGTGTCAAGGTTCCGCGCTGTCTGAACTCTGCGTGGCATAGATGGCACTTGTATGGCTTCTCGCCCGTGTGTATCCGCATGTGCTGTTGTAGGTTCCCGCCCCTGCTGAACTCTGCATGGCAGACATCGCAGTTGTATGGCTTCTCGCCCGTATGTGTCCGCTTGTGCTGCTGTAGGTGCCCGATCAGGCTGAACTCTGCATGGCAGACTTCACACTTGTATGGCTTCTCGCCCGTGTGTGTCCGCTTGTGCTGCTGTAGATTCCCGTTGTAACTAAACTTTGCGTGGCAAACGTCACACTTGTATGGCTTCTCCCCCGTGTGTGCCCGCTTGTGCTGCTGTAGGGCCCCGCTGCGGCTGAACTCTGCGTGGCAGAGGTGGCACTTGTATGGCTTCTCGCCCGTGTGTGCTCTCTTATGCCGCCGTAGGTTTCCGCCCCAACTGAACTCCGCAGGGCAGACATCACACTTGTATGGCTTCTCTTCAGTGTGTGTTCGCTTCTGCTGCCGTAGGTGCACGCCCTGACTGAACTCCGCAGGGCAGACATCGCACTTGTATGGCTTATCTGCCGTGTGTGCTCGCTTGTGCTGCCGTAGGTGCACGCCCTGACTGAACTCCGCAGGGCAGACATCGCACTTCTATGGCTTCTCTCCCGTGTGTGCTCGCTTGTGCTGCCGTACGTGCCCGCCCTGACTGAACTCCGCAGGGCAGACATCGCACTTGTATGGCTTCTCTCCCGTGTGTGCTCGCTTGTGCCGCCGTAGGTGCGCGCCTTGACTAAACTCCGCAGGGCAGACATCGCACTTGTATGGCTTCTCTCCCGTGTGTGCTCGCTTGTGCCGCCGTAGGTTCCCGCTATGACTGAACTCCGCAGGGCAGACATCGCACTTGTATGGCTTCTCTCCCGTGTGTGCTCGCTTGTGCTGCCGTAGGTTTCCGCCCCAACTGAACTCCGCAGAGCAGACATCGCACTTGTATGGCTTCTCTCCCGTGTGTGCTCGCTTGTGCTGCCGTAGGTTCGCGCCCTGACTGAACTCCGCAGGGCAGACATCGCACTTGTGTGGCTTTTCTCCCGTGTGTGCTCGCTTGTGCTGCCGTAGGTGCCCGCCCTGACTGAACTCTGCAGGGCAGACATCGCACTTGTATGGCTTCTCTCCCGTGTGTGCTCGCTTGTGCCGCCGTAGGTGCCCGCCCTGACTGAACTCCGCAGGGCAGATATCGCACTTGTATGGCTTCTCTCCCGTGTGTGCTCGCTTGTGCCGCCGTAGGTGCCCGCCCTGACTGAACTCCGCAGGGCAGACATCGCACTTGTATGGCTTCTCGCCCGTGTGGGCTCGCTTGTGCTGCCGTTGGTGCCCGCCCTGACTGAACTCCGCAGGGCAGACATCGCACTTGTATGGCCTCTTCTCAGTATGCTTCGCCACATGGTTGTCGTCACTTCGTGACCACGAGAATGCAGAGGGATAGATGTTGCACCCAGAACCCTTCTCTCCCATCTGTATATCCGTCGGAGGAGGAGTGGAACACTTTTCAGACTCATTGTGACACTCTGCAAACATGTGGCATTCGAGGCTGGCATTCGACATGCATGCGAGTGCACGTGGCTTGCTCTGGTCTCGATGTCGCCCAGCGGGTTGGTCATTCATAGTGAATAGTGCAGTGCCGTCGGGCTGCAGTTCAACTGTTGTTGTGCTGAACTGTGCACCTGAAGAAGCGCAACTAGAGTATTCTTGATCACAAGTGCCTTTAGGCTTGCCCTTAATATGGAGCGTATCAGTGTTCCCTCTTGCGTCTGAAATTTCACAAATCGGACATTACGACGGCATAACAGACAAGGAGCATCTCTGATTCTCGATCTATGAAAAACTAGATGGCACCACATTCACAAAGCTTTGTCAGGCCGTTCACGTTCCGACTCCACAAATAATCCCCATTGTGTATGACTGAGGCCACGAGCTCAAAGCAACTCACACCACTCCGGTATTTGCCAAGGAGTGAAGTGTAGGACTATCGCTCCGAACAATCTAAGCTCAATTCGAAACAGTCACAGCATTTTGTTTCTTTTCCTGTATGAATATTTTTGTTAATTTTTGTTTCAGTGTCGTATAATTAGGTTATGCTTAAATATGCACAGTTATATCTCCGCCATCATGTGACCCCGAATGTGCAGGAAGGGCTTCCGGGCCATTATGCGCATTTGACACAGCTAAGCCATTCCAGTGAAAACTAGCCAACGATGTACTAGCTCAACCGTTTCGAGTAGACTGGAAAAAATCGTTCATATTTCGTTACTGGTGTACATGGAACATAAGTTCTCTTTTTCGCCACTCTCGCAGTAGTTTCGGCTGAATTGCATATTAAAATTAGAGGGTGGATATTTTCACCCACGTGGGTGTTTCAGAATCTGTTAGACGTTAAGTACGGCTTGCAACTAGGATGGTCCACTCAACCTGCCCTGTGCCCGCTTGTGCCCGAAATCACGATTTAAAAGTTAACCCCTTGATCGTTTTGAAAAATACCTAATTTTGTTCACTATATTTGTTTGTTTTTTTCCTTTGCAGTACGTGGCATTCCATAGAAGGTGGCACAAAAATTTCTGCTCTATGTAAATCGATGGCCGAGATGTTACATTCTGCAGAAAGGTGACAGAGAGAATACACAAATGTAGGAAGCCCAAAGTATTCGGTAAATTCATCAACACCCGAAATATAGAAATGCTTCGCGAATGCCCCTGAGAATGAATGGGGACCAACGAAGAGCAGACGGCGGGACTTTCTTTGTTGACAGAACACCAGTGATGGCTGCTTGCTAAACCAGCCACACAGACATCGTCCTCCATGCCCGAAGAACTCAGACTCATTTCGTTCTTCGACAGTTCGAGGAAAGAACGAGTGTTGAAAGCAGTCAGTCCTGCACCGGAATGCTTTGAGTGTGCTCTGATGGCTTAGCCGCGTTGATCTGGGTACATGCAGAGTGATGTAGTACTTATGATGAATTTGAAATTGACCACTAAGTAATTGAAAAAAAAAACAAAAAAAAAAGGAACTGCAGCCGATGGGTCTTTCTAGCTCTCCCAGCGGCATTAAGTCACACCGTGCGTAAAGAGGAGTAACTGAGGTGTGACAACAGTACGACTTGAAAATAAAACGTAACGCTCTCCTTTGAACGGATTCAAGAAGTCGGATATATTCGCGTTGGTGTAAGGGTCCCAGAAATTATCACTATATTCCAAAATAAGACGGACTAATGTTCTGATAGCTGTTAACGCAGTACGAGCTGTGCATTCACGAAAATGACGTTTAAGAAACCATAATTTCTTGTCAGCCTTCTTCGTTATGTATTGGATGTGCATATTCCAGAGCAAGTCTGATGTAAGAGAAACGCCCAGGTATTTGTATTTGGAGACCCTCGAGAGATTCATTGAGTTAATACAAAAATCGAAGGTGAGCGGTCTCCTTTTGCGAGTGGCACTCATGACCACACACTTCTTTATGTTAAGAGGTAACTGCTAAGTCTCACAACAGTCTGCTATTTTCTGCAAACAATTATTTAAACCTGCATAGTCATCACCGCCACTGATCTCTTTATAGAATACACAGTCATCTGCAAAAAAGTTCACTTTAATATCGCTACCCACGCTAACATCATTTATGAAAATTAAAAACAACAAAGGACCCAGGACCGAGCCCTGGGGGAACACCGGGTGTAACTGTTACGAAGGACGAGTCAGCGTTATTCGTGTGGGCAAATTGTTTTCTACTGTAAAGGTAATTGGAAAACCAAGTATAAAGGTCATCTCTTATAATTTCCTTCAACTTTAATAATAGTCCTGTGAGAAACTCTATCAAATAAAAGTAACGCAAACTTGTCAACGAGCGTCTACAACTTTAGCAAGATCATGGGTTGTGTTCACAAGCTGTGTCACTGCGCTTAGGCAGTGGCGAAAGCCATGTTGACAGGTAGAGAAGAAATTCTTACCTTACAGATATTTGGAAATATGCTTATATACGACATGTTCTAATGCCTTACTACATGTGCTCAGAAGGGATATCGGCCGGTAATTTGCAATGTTTAGTTTGCAACCTGTTTTAGGAACTGGAACAACCTTGGCTATCTTCCAATCGTCCAGGAGCTCCCCACGTGTCAGAGATACGTTGGGACTAAGAAGGCACTTGGTGCCCCACTCGGCGTACCGAAATTAATGCATACGATGCATTTTTTAAATTGAAATTTATCTCTAATCTAATCTGTCTAATCTTATTACCGTGCCACACGGGCAGTCTCCACTGAGGCCAACGTCCATCGAAAATGCGTGTGGCGCCATCAAGCGGGTGATGCGTCAACTTCTCAATGAATGTTGGATCCAATGTTTTCTGTTAGGTTGACACATTACGTTCTAGGGGAACCTACCTGCATCTTCAATGGTCATCAATCTCGATGGTCGTTCAAGACAGCCCTTGTGACAGCGGTATTGGTATTAGTGCGTTCAGCTACAGCATTAAGAGTTTAAGCTGATCTTCAGAATTACAAGGTGTCCTAGCAATTGTTTGCGCTCACATCATTTTATACCCAGAACGCACTGTCACACTCAATCTGGATCGGTGCATCGGTGCATTGAAGACTGCCCATGTGTCACGGCCTGGGTTTATAAATGCCCTTGAGCACTTTGTATTTACCTTCAGGTATTGAATCACAGTTGCGTCCCATCTGGTCCAGCTCTGTTATGATTGCAACATTGTAAGGCTCTGTCTTCACTTCTATGATTGGATGTTCATTGGAAGATTCCTCTCGACGTTCTTCTTTAATGTGACACGTACCAGATGTCACTCCTGCAGTAAAACAAAAAAAAAAAAAAAAAAACGGAAGAAGTAAGCCATATTGCAAATCTCATGCGACGGTTTATCTCCATAATGAAGCTAATCACACTACGTTGTAATCTGTCCGTGCACATTGCATTCAAAAACGTCGGTCGACAAAACCAGAAATACGGGATGCGATAACCACATGTATGACATCTTCCTAAGCCACGCTCACATGTGCCACGTTTCGCTCCTAGTCGTACTAGCCCCTGCATTTTAGTACCCCTTTAAAGTAATGCATACAGATATGTTTCTTTGCCTTTAGCAGAAAAAAAAAAGAAATGATCTCTAAGCTATATGTGCAGGAGTTGAACCCGTGCCCGATAGTTTGGCACAAACGAAATCACATCGCACCAATGGGAGTCACGTGGCAATGCTCCTCCTGCTGATTGGTCGATTGGCACAACCAACTTTTGAAGTTTTTGCTCACTGACCGATCTCCACTAACTCCAGTTGATGGTCCCCACTCACTGCCACCAGCTCTGAGCTGGCCTGTGTGAGCGCTCCCTTACAAACATCTGTCATACTACTATTATAACAATAATATTAATAATAAAGTTGTACCTTTATATCGTAAGACGACTACGATAATGAGTAGAGCCTGAATTTTTAAAAAAAAATTGTGTTAGGTTCAAAATCCTCATTTAGGCACGAAAAATTCGATTCCGTATTTACATCACCGTGTCCTCTTAGTGACCATCTTACTGTTTGTGCAGATATGCAGTTTGAACACCCTCCACCTAAGAAAAAATGTAAAGTAATTAAGTTGTACAACAAAGCAAACTTTGACGTCATTAACGCTACATTGGCCTCCTGTTTAACGGAATTCACTGAACGATCTATGCACCGAACAGCGGAGGAGAGCTGGTCAGTCTTCAAGGAGCTATTGAATGGCCTGGTGACTGCTCATGTACCATCGACCACTATATCACACAATCCATCAGCACCGCGGTTCAACCTATCAACTAGGCGGTTAATTAACAAGAAGAAGCGTCTTTTCCGCAGAATTCGTCACGACCCGAACCCTGATCGCCTGGCCGCTTACCGCGCATGTGCAAAGCTATGCTCCTTCGCGATTAAGAAAGCGAAAAAGGACTTTTACGCGGACACCTTACCCAATGATGACACAAAATCCACGGAAGTTTTGGAACGTGTTAAATCCGGCTACCACTCAAACAATTCAGTTAAGTGACGATGAAGGCAACAGCCTTCCCGAGAATACCATCAGTGAAATATTTAATGAAAGCTTCGCAACTGTGTTTATCTCGAGTAATATCCGTAAAAATCGTCCTGTCCAAGAAATCATCCTACCGCCAATGAACGAAATCTCAATCTCAGCAAACGGGATCGCTAAGATAATTGACGGTCTCAAAATATCTTCGGCTTGTGGATTTGACGGTATAAACGCCAAAGTACTGAAAAGTACAAAAAGGATATCTAGCGAGTTTCTGGCAATCATTTTTTCGCAATCACTCTTGTCCAGCATTGTCCCTCTAGACTGGCGCTTGGGGAGAGTTGTGCCAATTTTTAAAGGAGGGGACCGTAGTGAACCATTGAATTACAGACCCATTTCTCTGACAAGTGTTCCTTCCAAAATTCTTGAACACATAATCTATTCAAATCTTTCTTCCTTCTTGGAAGCCCATTCTTTCTTTTATCAACACCAACACGGATTCCGTAAGAAATACTCTTGTGAAACCCAACTTGCCAGCTTCGTTCATGACCTACAAACTGGCCTGGATAATAGGGTGGAGACAGACGCTATCTTCCTCGACCTCAAAAAGGCGTTCGACAAGGTATCTCACACGGGTCTTCTTTATAAATTATCTCGTTTAAACCTTCCCCCATCTCTCTTAACCTGGATCGAACAGTTCCTATCCTGCCGTAAACAAGCCACGATAGTTAACGGTACCTTATCATCCTTCTGTTCTGTCACGTCGGGTGTCCCTCAGGGCACCGTTCTCGGTCCGTTATTATTCCTCATATACATTAACGACCTCCCCACCAACATCACTTCAAAAATTCGGCTTTTCGCAGACGACTGTGTGGTGTACCGAGCAATATCGAGTATATCAGACCAGGTCATATTACAACGCGATCTTAACTTAATTGGTGAATGGTGCAAAGTCTGGCAAATGGAACTCAGCTTGCCGAAGTGCGTATTTGTTCGTTTCACCCGTTCCGCACAACCTGTAACTGTTACCTACTCTATCTCCAATCATTCTCTTTTCCCTTCCACATCATGCAAGTACCTGGGCCTTACCTTTTCATCTAACCTTTCATGGAAGGACCATATCTTAGCCATCTGTAAGAGGGCCAATTGCTCACTTGCTTTCCTTCGACGCAACATAAGACAAGCGCCCTCAAATGTTAAAATAATTGCATATAACACTCTGGTTCGACCTCAGTTGGAGTATGCAGCCTCGATATGGGATCCCCATCAGTCATATTTGGAAACACTTGTTGAGTCAGTCTAGAACCGGTGCGTCCGCTTCATCCTATCGGACTATTCCATTCAATCAAGTGTGTCCTTAATGAAACTTAATCTAGGTCTTCCCTCTTTGACATTAAGGAGGAAGTACCTTCGGATCTGCTTATTCCACAAATTTTTCTACACTACATCCCTGAGTCAGCTATACATCATTCGGGCCCGGTATATTTCTCATCGCACCGATCACAGTCTGAAAGTATCACGTACTATCTCTCGCACAGAGTCCCTCAGACACTCTTTCATACCGCTCGCCGAAACCGAGTGGAACTCACTCCCACAGAACATTGTTGACATCGCAGATCCCCTAACCTTCCGCAGGCATTTACTTTCCCATTTGTTTCATTAATAACTCTGTTGTCACATAGACCTCCTTCCCTAGGTCTACTGTGTCCAGTGTACCATCGTTATTGCATTGAATTACTATTGTTATTATTGTTATAATTCTTGTTTGTTCTCCTTTTAAACTAATAGTGTGCAAAGGCTGTTGTAAGTTTTTTTTCTTTATCGTCTACCCATGTAATGACCCTTTGTGGTCCCTTGGGTTTTGGAATAATAAATAAATAAATAAATAAATAAATAAAAATGCCATTACAGGCACGGCACTATAAATTGATTTTTTTCTCATCGTAGCACTGAAAGCTCAAAAGGAAGCGAATAAACCTGTTTTATCCGCAGGAAGAATATGGTAAATGGTAGCTGTGACTGTTTTCCTTATGTTTTGCTGCACGAAATGCAAAACTTTTTGGTCCTACTATGGTCACAAGACTTCTGTTCATTGCCACCTGTTCTACAACACTTCACAGGAGGATTTGCAGAATGTACCGTAATCTCAGCGTATTAGCCACAGCTTACACACATTCTTTATTTTTATTTTTATTTTTTGCTTGCAGGCGCTCTGCGGCTTATCCACTGCGACGACATCGAAATAGATCATGTAAGAATAAAACACTCAAAAATAGCCCTACTTGCAAAATAAACTTCAATATAAATAATAGGAAAATCCACCCTGCTTAAATAAACTACGACAACTTTGAAGAATAAACACCTTCGAAATAAACCTTTTAAAATCCACCGTCCCTGATTGGTGGACAGCTGACGGCTCAACATCCTCCGCGGAAGGTAGCGTGCTCATCGTGCTTGGGACTACCCCGGGTAAGAAGTGTGAACGAGGATCTCGCTCCACTGGAAGTAGGTTGTCTGTCTGTATGTGACGCGTGGCCAGTGTCGCCAACTTAGAGGGGCGATGCCGTCTGCTTTGGCAGCTGGCAAATTTTTTTCGTCGTGCAACTTGGCCAGCTTTATCTCTCTCTGTCTATCCTTTTTTTTTCTGTGTGTGTGCATGCTTTCTTAACATTTCTTTCCTTGAGATGGTCCGCTGGATGGGGAAACGAGCATTTTGGAGCGATGGGTCCTGAGTATGCTTCCCGGTGACAAATCGTCGCTCGTTACCGAGTAGGTGCTGGGGTTTTCGGATGAAATGATGTTTTTTTTTTACTTTGCAGCTCAAATTCTCTATAAAGGCCCTGAATCCTGCTTATGCCAACCGTATCAAACGAGCATGTGTGCTGCAATCCCTACAAAACTGCTGAGGCAGCCGTAGAGATTCAGATTCGAAGCGTTGTCTCCTGGCTTCAATTCACATTGCCACCATTTTAAATTCCGCTCCGTGTAACAGATGACGTAATAGCATCCAGTGTGGATGACCGTCGCCGCGCAATCTGTCCACAACACCGCCATGGCTATGCTCTTCCCGCCATCCTCCCGAAGCTCGTTAGCCTAGTCCGCAGCTCGGCTTGCTCAAGGGTCAAGAGTGAATGCCCGGTATTTATACGCGCATCGTCCTCATCACTTTAAGACTCGATATTTTGTGTAGCTGTTATGCAAAGAAATGTAGTTGATAACAATACAAACACGACTAAGAAACATCACAATAGGAAGTTCTGGAAAAGGGAACATTGTATCGCCCATAAACTATCATACGGAATATTACCTTCCTACACCTAACCATGATTTATTTTAACTGCCTTTATTTTTAGAGCGTGTATTTTTAAGCGGTTTATTATTAAAAAAATATTCTAAACGGTGAAGTTTTAAGCGTTGATTCTTTAGTATTTTATTTCGAAATATTTATTTCGGTGTACAGCCAACCAACGGTATAGCGTACCTTATCACCATTTTTGCTCCGGAATTTTCCGCATAGAATTCCGGTTTTAACGAAAGGGCCGACACTGTCTTTGGAACAGCACCGCCCTGCCAATGCACGAACAACGCGTAACAGGGTCAAGACCACATTCGAGTAGACTGACCTTCCCCACGAGGCCACTGATCCCTCGATCCATGAGAAACCCCTTGCCCTTGTTACACGTTCCTCATGGATCGATGGTTGTATGCGTGTCTGAGCAACTTGTACTCCGCCACCAATTTGCTGGTGTCCTCACAAGGGTTTGAACCCGCAACTTTGGGACCAGTAAGTGAACACGCTAGCAACTGAGGCATCGAGGCCAGAGGTCTGAGCGGCATATCTACAAGATCTTACTATCTTCAACGTATAGTTTATACGAGGATTTTACCATCAGCATCACCTCCTGGTGAAGGCTTGCTGCACTGCTGTTGCTGTACCTGACCCTCTTCTGGCTGGCAGGCAAAATCGGGTGGCTCCGATTTCACTTTCACGATCTGACCACTGAACTCTGGTGAGAGCTGCATCTCTTCAGGTTGTGAATCCGAGGGGCTGGAACTTGATCACTCAAGGACACAAGGATCTCTCGCCTCTTCCTTCGTGGGGAGTAAACTGTTGGCTGTCATCGTCCCGTGTAAATTATGAGTAAGAGAACATTGGCTCCGGAAGTGAACAGTTGCTGCAGGCTCAAACAAATGTGCGTATCAATTAAAGGTAATCGACTCACTGTTTGTCCCCAGAGGGCCTGTATTCAGGGGTCTTCAGAGAGGCCATCTTCGAGGGTTCCCAGTCAGGACAGAAGTCATGCCAGAGAGGGGTACCCTGTACAGATTGTTTCTTAAGAAAGAAACATGATGCTTGTCGAAGAGTAACAACGAGACGGAGGGACCACCACAAATTCTTTCAGGTTACTCCCAGCATGAGCGGATCAAACTTTTTCTCTCGACTTTTTACTCCCCGCTCGGGTCAGGTTACTCCCAGGTGCCTGCGGTTTTGACTCATTTGAATATCGAAACTCAGGGATGGATGTTGTAACGCGTGTTTCAGGATTCTTAATTTTAAGTAATTAGTCTCGTAATTGCACGCTCTCTTCGACAGCATGTCAACCTGGCCATAGAGCTCGGCCGCAAAAACGACGTTTGTACTGACCTCGTAGTTTCGTTACGAAAATTCAGTAAAGTAAGTTTTGTCACGATCTCACAGCTCAGTAAAAGAATAAGAAGGAAAAAGAACGACGGTTGTGATCAGGAATCCGGGGAATCGAATCCACAAAGCTTATGAATCTCGAATCCTCTCTTTAAAAACCGTATCAAAAGCCTCGGGGAAAAAAGTACTTCTAATGAAGAAAATTTCAAGCACAATTTCATATCTTTGTCTAATGAAAAACAAATTCAACAATAGTTTACTTCGAGGGGGAAAAATATATCGTATACTCGTTCTTAAATGCAATTTATGTAACATGTCGTTCTTCCACTATGGGAAATAACTACATAAACTCTGAGACTTCCACAAATCTGGGAAACAATCGAAAAGTAAAACCGCATAAATTTTCAACTTCGAACCAAAGAGTTCTTGCCTAAACTGTTTCAGTGTGAAGCAATATAAACAGACAAACAAGAAAACATCCACTGGCCAGTCAGGATTTCGGCACACTCCTTATGTGCAAATAAAAACAAAGAAAGAAAAAAAAAGACAAAACGCAAACCCGGTTGGCGGATTCAAAAGATTCAATACTCCGTCTCTTGCCATTGGGATTCCTGAATCCCTGTCTAGGATTTGAGGATTTGGTTTGCCCATTCCTAGTTGGAAAGGAAAAGATTCCGCTATATTCCCCCGGATGCTATCCACCTCATCCGCTGGTTCTATAATCACATGTCATGTCTGTTGTCTAGTGTTTAGCTCGGAATGCATTTTTTTCCAAATATTTTCATGAGCTGGCGACCGTGTGTGCTTAGAGAGGTACCGTGGATTGTGTAGTACTAATTAGGAATACAAGAATACTGAGACTGGTGCCTATCAGGGAAAACAGCTTGGCAAACAACTACACGAGAGTCGTTAAAATCTTCCATGAAGGTGATGTTGCCGAGACAATACCACCTGCCTTGCCCTATGTGGACAGTTCTTCAAATTCTTTTCAGATAATCGAGGTTCTTTTCTGTCGGTTACGCGGACGTTTTTACGCAGAGTTATGGAAAACTAGAACACCAGAGAACACGTTAGCATGCACACCTTAATGTTGATGCAGTTCTTTTCCCTTATATATTCACACAAAGAAACCCAATCCTGTTAGCTTTCCTTTCAAGGGTACATGTAGTAAGGCTTCATTGTGGTTTTGAAAACTCGCTTCCAAAAATTAGAACACATGTTGCAACATTTAATTATATCCGCAGGTAATGTCAAACGTCTACATAGAACTCACTGTTTTCTGAAGATGAAGCCTCGTTTGTCACACTTGCTTGTGCATGGTGTCTGTGTCCTGTTCCTTGAGGTTGTTCTGTTCCAGGTGCTTCCCCAATTGTTGCTCGTCACAGAATATCCTGGATCAGTATGTTAGCACTGAACAAAACATTTCATCAATAATGACAACGAGGAGTATGTAGATTTATACGTTGAAAGCGATTAAAAAAAAACGTGCCGGGAAACAAACAAAGGACGACACAACACACAGCGCAGCACACATGTAGATTTAAGCGCGTCATGTCAGTCAGTCAACAGTGAAGATTCCCATGTCATTTTCATTGACAGAACCCCACGTTGTTTTTGCCTCCAAGTGAACAGTAAAGGCTCCTTCTAAGTGACACTCGAAACTACTTTGTCATTAATAGAAGCGTACTAGAAGCTATGGTGGGCTAGTACTCGTTCTCAACCTACAAGCTCGTGAGATATGGCCTGTCTTCTTACAATGGAAACAGACTGCCGATAAGAACGGGCACGCTTGCGATGCGTGCTTGGTGGATGCGCACCTTGAACACCGTTAGATTAGATTCTTTCATCTTAAGCAGTCCTTCCGTACTATCTTCTTTGGCATGCGTAGCTGTGGCATTACGGGCCGCGCTTTCTAATGCTTGCGCCTTATCACATGCCTTCTGAAATGTTAGGTGTTTGTCTTCCGTAAATAAGACCCTTTGAATTTCCACACGCTGTACCCCACAAACAAACCTGTCCCTCAGGGACTCGTCCAAAAATGTGCCGAAATTACAAGTTTCAGCAAGCTTCCGTAACGCTGCAGCAAAATCCTTAATGCTTTCGTCGTCTAGCTCAGTAAGTCTGTGGAATTTCGCTCGTTCACCAATGACAGAAGGCTTCGGGGTGTAGTGCTCCCGCAGTAACTGCAGTATCTCTTTAAACTTCTTTTTTCGAAGGAGCGTCCGGGCTTGTGGGAGAATTCAAAAGTGCGTATGTTTTTGGCCCGATAATACTAACGACGGCGTCGACCTTGTTGTCATCCTCAACGCGGTTGACATTCAAATAGGACTGAAGTCTTTCTTCATACGCCGTCCAGTCACTAGTAGACTCGTCAAAACACTTCAGGGAACCTACTTGAGCAATGCGTGTTGCCTTATCCCTCGAAGTTGTTACTGTACTGCTGTGAGATTTCTTTCCGGAGATGGTTGATCGTACGTCCAGCTCGTCGCCAATATGTTGTGTCTAATCCACGAGACGGTGAGTAGCCGCAGAACATACTTTTATTCTGCTCATACCGAGCGCTCGACCCGGCAGCAGCATGAGTGAAGCACAGCCAACAAAAGACGCGCACACAGCAAAACAGGCAGCTTATCTACCTTCTGCGCACATAGCATACCGGTGCTAACTTTGACTGTCATCACACAACAATAGTAAACTATGTCATACTTCTATACTATACTACCCTACCAGTTAACCGACGATTTATCATCTACGTGCCTCTTGCACTTAGTGGTGTAAATCTATTCCTTCAATCGTACTCTAAACCCGCATTCCCACACCAGGAGGTGACACTTACTCGCAGGACAAACAAAGGCGCGGTGAAAGATAACGCCTTATCTGCCTTCCACATAAGCTGGTTTCCCATATGCGTCGCTTCAGACTCCGCCAGGTGATCGATGGATCTCCATCTCTTCAACTGAACATCACTGGAAGTCCAGTGTAAGGTGAGATCCCCAATGCGAATATTTTTCACTATTATTTATGCTGCGTTGTAGCGTTTGAATGTGTTGTTGCGATTATTTTTTACTGTTCTCACTGTGTTTGTAAATTGTTTTTTATGAACTGTATAGCGTATTTCTAGAAGCGGGATTTTCTTGTGTCTAGCTTTGCTGACCCACTAACTCCCATGCGGATCATTATGTATTAAACTGAGTCGTCATAGTAAATAACCTACGCTGCGTCCGGAAAATGTTACTTAAGTTCCCTAGAGATCACCGAAGCGTGCCCTTGTTTCTCCTTGGATTAATATAAAGCGTCACTCTCACCGATGGTCGCTCAGAATTCCCACCTATTTGTGCCGTCTGCCTTTTCTTTTTCTTTTTTCGGGGTGTGTGTTACGGTTAATTCGAATGTTCGTCATTGATGCTAGTATCCCTAAATATCTGCGTAGTTCGCCCATCATTGCCCTCTTATCGTCTCACGCGATATGTAGCATCCGCAGTGGGGAACAATCTCACTTGCCATCCCTTCTCGTGTCTGGTGGTGTCTTTCTGAACAATTGCTGTCGGCTTTTTCTCATTGTTCGTTAAATAAAGTGTAAGTTTAATGATGTCCTCGCTAGGAAAGGTCACCTTGGGTGGTCCGCAGGCAGAAAAACAACTGATAAGAACCCATGAAGGCATCACGTGAAGTACCCTCTAGAACCTTATCTCTTTCTTAGTCACCGTGGAGCGACTGTGTGGATGTGTTGCTCACATAGGGGATAAGATATCCTAATATATAATCATTTTCTCTTCTAGCATATTATAATACACATTTTTATATTTGTGCAGTTTGTCAAGTGTGTGATATTAAAATTCTAACGGTCATTCGTGAAAACGTAATGTCCACGTGAAGGATGCGTCTACCAACAAGATGGCTATTAAGGAGGAATTAAAGCTCAAGAATATTACAGACATGGGAGGGGGGCATTTAAAAGATTAGGGACAGTTTATGAGATCTTTTACAGTTGATGAGCATGACCTTATGAAAGTCTTTTGTTGCCAGAATACTTAGCGCAGTTGTTATCTTTTATATATCTTTATTTGAATTTCGTGTGAGCGCCGCGAAGACACTGTGACTATTAGCGGCGTACAGACGTGAAGAAATGGAGAGAGGACAGTAGGAAGGAGTTGGGGACAGGAGAGGTAATGTTCGTCCTGGGCCGACTTCAGGGGGAACTGTGGGGGACATTGATCTGAGTCTTCGAAAAACCCAGGGAGGACCTCAGACAGCACAGCCGGTGACAGGATTCGAACCCGTGTCACCTCCCAGTCTCGGCGTGGCGAAGCGATCATCCTAACCACTATGCTAGTTTCGGTATTATCCCTTATCTTAAAGGGAACCTCGACCGTCCACCAATCATCGTTTCGTAGCATGCTTTCTACCACATACATCTTGGAACGTCAAGGGAAGTATGTAATTACAAAGCATGGGGCGGGCCTTATATGGAATTTGAGACAAGACACTTTCCGCCACGCTTGTGACGTCACGTGTCATCTCTAACGATGGCAGATCATCAGGGCGATTTGTAAGTCACGTGGCACGTTACAGGAGGGACATTGGTCTGACCTTGGAAAGCCCATGACGACGAACCAGGAAACCATCAGTGCAGGGTCCAAAGACTGACACGTGATCCGCGGGGTACTTGGACAAACATCACGTGATGTCCAACAAAGGTATGTGAGACTCTAATACTACTATAAGCTCCGTGGTGGCGATGTTGCAGTTAGCCACATAGCATAGTTTGCCCCTGTGACCTTGGTCACGCTCGCATTCCCTCGACATTTATTTCTTTATTTTTTACTTTACCGTAGCAGATATTCGTTGAGCCATTCGACGACACTTTTCATCCAACCAAGGGCACCCAGGGGACTGCGACGCTTGTACACTGCTATAACATCGAATAAGGTAAGTTCTGTCGTTCTGTCACAGCCTTCTGTCATTCAGAATGTTATTTCGTCTTCTGATCCGTTCAAAATGGGAGTCTTCCGCCTTCCTGCCAAGAGAGAGAGAGAAAATAAATGTCAGCTGACGTCACAGGTTCCTTCCTAAAGGGATATAGTCGTCGACCTTTATGCAGAGCCCATAATCGGAACAATGGGACGACGCTGAAGTAAATAATGTAAACATACTATAAATTGAAAAATGGATCTCTCATAAATCCAACTTTGAAAGTAAAATTTTCAAAGTACATGGTCTGTATCTACGACGTGTGAATAAACGCGCAGAAAATAAAGTTTAAAAGAAAATTTTCTTTTACTGATAAACGAGTCCCGAATAATGCGTCCTGGAGTAGCCAGTCTCGTGAAAACTAATCGACCTCGATTACTTTGCGTCACAAGCTGTAAATTGGGGCTGGCACGAATTACTCCGCCCTTAAATCCCGCCCGTTTCAATTGAAATTTATACCTAGTTTTTCTTCGCAGCCTCTCAGCCCTAATCTCGGACTGTAACACTACGTCATTTTGACGTAACAATGACGTAAAAGATTAGTTTCAAAGCTGAAAAGTAATGTAGCGAAAGAGGGTCGATTACTTTGAGCGGCGACGGGCTTTGTGATGTGCGTTTCCGCTTATTGTGTTGTATAAAGTCTGTATGTGCTCGTCAGAACAAAAAATTTGTATCTTTCTTTGTTTTTATTTAATAATCACAGACGAGCACAGCGTAACACCGTTTCTCTGCGCCGATCGCAGCCTCGTATCTCAGCCTCAATCAATCAAAATCAATCAAACGCAACTATCAAAGTTTACTGTCGGTTGAGTAAAACTATCAATGCACATTTACGGTACCATTACCACCCCCACGGCTCACGAGCAAAAGAAGCATATTGAAATGCGACTTAGCATTTCGCATATCGAGCACACGAACACACAGAAAAATATAAGGAAATGCTCATAAATGAAGCTCAAGATTTAAAGCACGAACCGATTTCTCATAAATGCGTTTACGTCTCGCTCCACACTGTCCGTTCGACCCTTTGCCTTTGCATCTTTGCATGATCCTTTGCGGTTTTATCACGTTTTGTCAAGCACAGGGACGCGGCCTTCAATGCTGTTGTCAATTTCATTGTGAAACTCTCTCGGACTAGAAACTCTATACTAGACGGTGCGTGGACATTACTATGATCCTTTGATGTGAACGGCGCGATCGGTCCTGCGTGGTCGCCCCTGTGAACTTTTGCGGTGCGCTCGCACATTCTGTTTTTTTTTGTGTGTGTGTTTCGTTCTTATTTTGTTTTTTGTGCTTTTCTGTTTCTTTGTGGGGTAGCAGAATTCGCTTGCGCGAATTCAACCTCCCCTTATTATTTAGTCAACCACAACAACACAACATCAGGCTCCAACAGCTCCCCATGGAGCCCATAGTTTGAGATAATTCACACAACACTGGGCACACGACCGATGAATTTGCGACGTGGTGGATATTATGCACAACCAGTCGGCCAATCCGGAGCCTCAATGTCTGGCTGGCCTTTCGACCAGACCTGGCTACCAGCGACTTCTACTGGATTTCAGGCTTGCCGCCGTTATTCGGTATTCAAAAATACCTTAAGCGATTTTTTGGTAAAATAAAGATGTATTGGATACAAAGCACTGATTCAAAGATCAAGGCGTCCTCAGTCAGCTTCACAAAGAGACAGCACGTTACGAAAATGGTAGGACATATTTTTCTGCTGCTTAGACATATGTATAGAGGAAGACAAATAGATACTGGTGTAGCACCAGCTACCAAGCACCTTCAGTTATGCGTTGTTTTGAACGGACTAAGAGCATGTTTTTGTAAGGGACTAAGGTCGCGTTCCTCTACAGCTTGCTACGCTTCGCAACATGTAGATCATAAATAAAGTTCTGGTGTGAAATGAAAGCGCAGCAGCTCGCCGTCTTACATGGCGACCCCCCGAGGATCTTCCCTGGATCCGCCCCTGGCCGTGGTATTTCGAAACTATGCTGAAACGGCCGAGACTCTGCACGCACATGCGCGCGTACAAAATGCGATTTCAAAACATTATCGACCAATCGGAGTGCACGCGCAGTCTCGGCCAATGGGCTTGCAACATGGTGTATGGGCGCAGTGGGTACATACTGTACAGCCGCGTCCGCGGGTACCTGAGGAGGACTGGTTTTATCGCTTTGTTGCCAGAGCCAGTGTAGCGTCATCTCTCGGGCACATATCGCATTATAAACGCCAAGTGCTACAATCCTACAATCACTGTCACACAAACATTGCCGTCATGCACACCTGTATGTCATGAAAAATGACAAACAGCAAAAAATGAAATTACTAGCGTGCATTTCCGCTCATTTTCCACGAAATTCAGTTTTACACCGGCAGAGTTTTCCGTTTCCGACACCAAAGAATTGAAGCAACAAGGCAGGGCGGGCAGATCACGGGTGTGGCCTTCAAATTCTCAGCAGGGAACACCGATAAGGCGGGTCGCTTTCCAAGATAACACGTTGGGCCATTGGTTGATAAAGGGTGTCAACCACTTTTAATATTCACGCCTTTTCCGATTGTGCACCAATCACGGAAGAGATTTAAAATATCGAGGTCGATTACTTTGACCAGGATCCCAAGCAGCACAATGTACTGAAAGTCGAGTGCAATAGGGGTGGACGGGTAGGTGGAAGGCCTTGAACAGACTCGTGAAGCTAAAGAGCGCTGATAAGACACATACCGACCACCCCTATTGCACTCGACTTTCAGTGCATTGTGCTGCTTGGGATAGGGCCCCTGGGGCAGTCTCGACTGATTTGGGACTAACGCATACATTTTTGCCTTTACCATTCGATCAATCAATCAATCAATCGTTCCGTATTCCTTCTTTATACGTCCGCATCTGGAAAGTATCGATATCATTCCTCCTGAATGCCCCTTCGGACACTCCTGGGTTGCCAGACCAAACAACGAAATAAGTCACGTGTCTTCAGGACCTACACGTATTATAACGCAGATGCAGACTAGCTGTTGGAGTAACCTCAGCTTGAGCAAGCCTCCGCGATGAGCGGCACAGCCATGTCGTGTTTGTTTTTCTTTGTCGTACATCGCTCAGGTTTCCTCAGCCTATAGAATTGGGTGGCAGAAGTTTCCAGAAGGTAATTGCAGAAAGTCCGACAATCCTCCGGCGAGTACGTAGCCAGTTAGAATTTTTTTATCACCTTAGGTGAAGCACCCTGTATAGCTGTTTAACTTTGTGCCCTTTAAACGTTTTCTTCCCCACAACATTGTAAGGCTGGTGTACAAAAGTAGTGTAGGATACGCCATTACCGCCTACGAATTGTTTTGACCTGTTCAGGGGATGTGGCGGATAGCGCAGATTACTTCGCAGTGCGGAAGGACTTGAAATATATTTCCATTCGCGCATTCAGTTGATTTGGAAAAGGCTAGTCTTGCTCCAGGTGAATAACAGAAATGCACACCTTCAGGTTTGGAGCGGGTCCGTCTGTCAGAGAAGTTGTGACAGTACCAATGCGTCTTTGACGGAAGCAACGGAGTATGCCTTCATTAGAGACGCGATATAACAAAATCTGTATGAGCTTGTTAAATTACCTTGAGCGGGAACGGCGTTGTATCCACAAGAATGCCCCAAGTTAGCCCCGAAAAGATAGGCCAGAGAGACTCAGTCTAAAAAACTACTTGGAGCTTTACTCCTACGTGTCACACAACCCAACAAGAGAGTAAGAAAGTAAAAAAAAAAAAATCATTCGATGTCACGTGGTTCATGATATCGCTTCAACGTCGTCGTCCAATGATAGTCCCTTTTAAACATATTTACACATCCTCCCCCGCCGAATGAAATTCATCCCAGCAATGCTTCAAGGGGGTATAGTAGCTGTACCGGTCTTCTTGTCACGTTCCCCGTTGGCAGCTTTATGGTACATGCTCGGACTTTGTCATCCCTTCCCTTGTGTAGCGTCACAATCCGCACGGTTTTCCAAAGATTGCGTGGAACCTTGTCTTCATGCAGTAAGGCAAGATCTCCTTCCTTCAGCGAATGGTACCCCACGGGCTTAGAGACGTGGGCAGACCTCAGATGTAGCAGATATTCTCTGTGCCACCTTCTCCAGAAATGATCAGCTATTCTCTGGCGGTGACACCATCGACGGGAAAGGTCGGTCGCAGATGATGACGGCTGTTGATGTTCACCACTCGGAAGTGCGATGAGTCGTCGACCAATCAGCAGGTGAGCAGGCGTCAACGCGGCAGGCTCGTCAGGTGATGCGTGTAAGTACGTAAGCGGGCGAGAATTTATCGACGCTTCGGCGTCCTGCAGCACAGTCATCATCTCTTCGAACGTTAAAGACTGTCGTCCAAGTACCTTTCGGAGACACTGCGTCGTCGTACGCACTAGCCTTTCCCACCAGCCGCCCCACCACGCTGCCCTCTCAACGATGAATTTCCACTTTATTTGGTGGGAGGCGAAATAATCCTGGATCTCGCTCTGTCGCACGGCCGTCTGCAACTTCTGAATATCCCGGCACGCTTTCTTGAAGGTCAATGCATTGTCCGAGTACACAGTATTCGGTAATCCTCGTCGGGAAACGAAACGGCGAAACGCCATGAGAAATGAGCGTGCTGTAAGATCCGAAACGAGTTCGAAGTGCACGGCCCGCGTTGTTGCGCACGTAAAAAGCGCAATGTACGACTTTGACGAGCCGCGCTCGGATCGCACCATCACAGGCCCAGCAAAGTCCACTCCCACTACTTCGAAGGGCTGGTTGGGAGTAATTCTGTCAGATGGCAGTGGAGCAGTGGGAGCTGAAGCTGCCTTGACCCGATTACGCGAGCAGGTGATGCATCGGAATATGAGCGCTTTTGTTAGTTGTCGGCCTTGTGGAATCCACCAGCGCTCTCTTACTTCGTTCAATGTGTCTTGCAGGCCTCCGTGCAGTGTTCTGTGATGAGCACGTTCCACAACAAGTTTCGTGTAGTGATGCGCGCGGGGAAGTATGATTGGACATTTCACGTCCTCTCCATCTGCTCCGCACTGCAGTCTCGTCCGTAAGCGTATGATGCCGTTGTCGTCCAGGTACGGTCGCAGATTGGCCAACTTTGAATCAGATGCCACTGGATGACCCATCTGTAGCAGATTAACCTCCTCGGCGAAATGCTCCGCCTGTGCCTGCTTTACCCAAAGGTTATCCGCGTCGTTGAGCTCCTTGACCGTTAGAGTGCCGACAGTTCGACCGTTACGGCATCGCACGTTACGCTCGAAGCGTAGGACCCAAGCGGTAACTCTTGTCAGTCTCCGGTGGCTGCTGTATTTCTCTGCATCCATGATTGCCGAATTCGATGACACCGAGACTTGCAGGATGCTAGATTTGAAACTCCTCTCGTCGTTTGTCATGTCGTCCCATTCGACGTCGCTGTTTGGCCAACTTGACGAGTCGAGATGAAGCCAAGCGGGTCCCTGCCACCAGGTGCTGCTATCCACCAGTGCCCTCGCGGGCATGCCTCTAGTAAGACAATCGGCAGGGTTGTCCGTCCCCGGACAATGTTTCCATCTTCGGTGATCGGTCTTTTGCTGAATTTCCTCAACGCGGTTGCTCACGAACTGCTTCCATTCACTCGGAGGTCTTCTTATCCACCAAAGCGCAATCATTGAGTCCGACCATAGGAAGTAGTCAAAATCCAATCCTGTGCAGGTCCGCCTAAGGTAGTTCAACATTCTCGAGCCGATCAACGCAGCCATTAGTTCCAGGCGAGGCAGGGTCAACTTTTTAAGGGGGGCTACTCGAGATTTAGAGAGAACAATTGTTGATGTCACAGTTCCGTCTTTGTTCTCAACTCGAAGATACGCTACAGCCCCGTAGCCCTTGGGACTTGCGTCACAAAATATGTGGAGTTGCGGATTTCTGTGACCGCTTGGCAGGAAGCAACGGTCCACGCTGACCTTTGTCAGTTCCGGAATTTCGCTGCACCATTCGTTCCAGAGTTTTTGCTTGTCTTCTGACATAGGTGAATCCCACTCATTCTCCTCAACCCACAAAGCTTGGAACAGCATTTTTGCTCGCACGGTGAACGGGTTAAGGAATCCGAGAGGGTCGTAAATCCTGGCTGCAGCTTGCAGTACGTTGCGTTTGGTGCCTGTGAGGCGATCGACGTAGTTGAGGATTGAGTCTAAACTACACGAAAGTGTATCCTCGCTTTTGTCCCACACCGTCCCAAGCACCTTTGTCGTCTTGTAGTCACTGTTCGGGACAACCCCCTCCTCTGGAGCAAAAACATCTCGAAGAGTTGCACAGTTAGAAGCCCACTTGCATAGGCGCATTTTCGCTTTCTCAGTGATGTCGTTTGCTTCCCTGTAGAGCTTAATTGCTGACTCCACGTCCGCTGCTCCGGTCAGAAGGTCGTCAACATAGAATGATGAGGCTAGGACCTCAGCCGTCTCCTGCAGACCACCGGTGACGCAGTTGAAATGGTACAGTAGCGTTGCCGCGAGCAGGAATGGACTAGCCGATGTGCCGAAAGGTACACGCTGCATCCGCCATTCCACAATATTCGTACTGAGGGTTAAGTTCTTCCGCTGCGGCACATGGTCAAACCATAAGAAACGCAAGGCATCCCTGTCGCGTTCGTCAACGCTGATCTGCAGAAAAGCCTTTTCTATGTCCGCAGTAATTCCAATTGAGTGCATTCTGAAGCGGATCAATACGTCCAACAAGTCTGGTTGCACCTTTGGCCCCTTTTCTAGGTGGTCGTTGAGAGATGTACAAGAGCCAGAATGCGATGACGCGTCAAAGACGACCCGCATTTTCGTTGACGTTGACTGAGGTCGGATGACCTCACGATGGGGCATGTAGTACACGCGTTTGGATGGCTTCGACCCAGATGCAGGCACTGGTTCAGCATGGCCGCTCAGAAGATAGGCTCGAATATTTTTGTCGTACTCCGTAATCAGCTCGTCATCATGTGCCAGCCGATTTACCAACCGCCTCAGTCTTTTCTCCGCAATATCGCGATTGTCACGCAAGGGGACGTCGATGTGCTTCCAGGGGAGGCACACCTCATAACGCCCGTTGGCAATCTTTATGTTACGCTGAAACTCTGCCAGTACTTCATTACCCGCAGCCGTTGGTGAGGGGTTTTCGTTGATGCCTGTGTTTTCGACCTCCCAAATTCGCCGTATCTCTTCGTCTTGTATGGTCATGCAGTTAACGTTTGTCCTCAGCACTATGAGGCTGTCAGATTGCCGTGCGATGAGAGACTTCGTAGCACTTGGGCCCTGGAAGGTCCAACCCAACTTAGTCTTTACCGCAACCAGTTCTTGCTGTCTTCCATAGCAGCGGATTTCTCCTGAGATTAGTTTTGACACTTGATCAGATCCGACTAGCAGACTGATGCCACTGACTTGAGGGATGCCAGGAAAAGCAACAATGTCGGCGATCTGCTCCCCGCAGTCCCCCAGTTCCACCACATGTTCACTGTCAACTGGTGATTCTTCGATGTCTTTACAAATCAGAGGTACAACGATGGCCGCAAGAGTAATCTCTTCATTACCGTACTGGCTCCTAACAGTCACCTCCACCACGCTCCGCTTGATAGGCGTGCAGTCCGATCCCGAGGCGAACGTATGGATGCCGATCACCACTTGTGCCACCTCCTTCAAACCAAGTTCTTGGGCGAGGTCCTCGCGGATGAACGTCCTGGAACTTCCACTGTCCACGATACCTCGAATGTACAGGCACCTGTAGTTCGCCACTGCCCATGCGCGAAATGTTTGTAGGAGGACAGTGCTCAGATGGGAGACCGCTGTCATTAGCCCAGGAGCTTCTAACGTGTGCGAAGCGTTTGTGGCCTGTCCGCCTTCGATCGGTTTGGGCTTCCAGTTAGGGTCGCACATAGTGTCCACGTGCCGACCACCGCATTTTGAGCATTTTCCCCTGAACCGACACTCTTTAGAACTGTGGTAGCTTTTCGTACATCGAAAGCAGCGTCGGTTCTTAGCGAGAGCCTTCTTTTTATCCTCCAATGGTACGTCAGCCTTGCATGTCTCCGTTGTGTGAGATTTTTCATTACAGAAGATGCAGCTTAGTAGACCCGCCGTTGTCCGGCTGTGCAAAGCAAGGGCCGACGGCGTACCAGCATGACCCTTGGTAGTGGTCGCCCGCTGTTTGCGCTGCTTGTCGTCCAGCTGGACACATAATCCACTTTTCTCTCTGCTTTCAACCTCTTTCTTCAAGAATCCAAGAAGCTTGTTCAGCTCTTCCGAACAGGCTGAAGAGGCCGCGTTTTCATCTTCGGAGGCAGGGGACTGGTCGTTTGCTGCCGGAGATGATGTCTCGCCTTGGGCATGTCCACGGTAATAATCTAGTCGAAGGTCGGGTGGCAGTGCAGCCAGCAATATCTCAGTCATCATTGACGAATAAGTTACAGTTGGGACTCCCAATGAGCGAAGTCCACAGGTATTCGTTTGTACGTAGTCGTAGAGCCTCCGCAGAGCCGCCGTGTCCATTGAAGATCTGACACGTGGGAGCGTCCTCAGTTTCTCTAAGTATTGCCTCTCGAGCCTTCCTTTATCTCCGAAACGTTGCGTGAGCAGGGCAATCGCGTCGTCATAGGCCGCCTCAGTAGTTTGGAGCCCTGACAGGGCTGCAGCAGCCGGTCCCAGAAGCAATGAACGAAGGTAGTGAAACTTGTCACGTTTACTTAGCTTCCTGTTTTCGTGTATGTTTGCCTTGTATTGCTCCCAGAAGGGCTGCCATTCTGCAAGATCGCCACGAAACTTCATGAGCTGCAGGCGTTGTAGCTTGACGCCAGAGCCAGACGGTGCCGTTAGGGACCCAATCGTTGTCGGTACCGCTGGTGGAGAGTCCGATGTCGTCGCTACTTGAAGCTGTTCGTAGGTCCGAGTTAACTTGGCAATATACTCTGTGATCTTTTCTTCATACTGTAGCACAGATGCATAATCCGTGTCGAAGTCTTCAGCGGGAGTGTGCTCCTCAACTTCACGATCTAGCGCATAGAGTTCCTTGCTGCATTGAATCAGCTTCTCCAGGAGAACGTGAATAGCCAGCGCTGTAGTGTTGTGGTCCTGAAGTGCCGCAGCAGCATCGTTTGTAAGCTTCGTGACTTGCGCTCTCCTTGCTCCACGCTTGCTCCTAAGCCTCTCCGGATCGTTCGTATTAGGCATGACTGAAGGGCTCGTTCGATGCTGTGGATTTCCTTGTTCTCCGTATCCCGGGTTTCGGCACCACTATGTTAAATTACCTTGAGCGGGAACGGCGTTGTATCCACTAGAATGCCCCAAGTTAGCCCCGAAAAGATAGGCCAGAGAGACTCAGTCTAAAAAACTACTTGGAGCTTTACTCCTACGTGTCACACAACCCAACAAGAGAGTAAGAAAGTAAAAAAAAAAAAAAAAAAAATCATTCGATGTCACGTGGTTCATGATATCGCTTCAACGTCGTCGTCCAATGATAGTCCCTTTTAAACATATTTACACAAGCTAACGCGGAAGTCCCGTAAAAAGGAATACGACAGAATGCCCTGCTCCAAAGCCTTGCGTGAGAATGGCGCGAGCCCCTGCAGGCTGACTGCAGCGTGGCCACCCGCAGGGCCGCACCCCTTGTGAACATCTTACAACACTCCTACCCCTAAAGGGACGGTCGCACCAGTTCCTGTCAATGCCGAAGCTGTAGTATTATGTTGTTCTTCGTGGCGCTTCGGGCTTCTGACTGCGCTATCGAAAATGCAAAAAGCGAGAGAGTGGCATAGCTTGACTCGTACTCGATGGAATACTGTAGAAGTGTGTTTTTTTTGTTTGTTTTTTTGCGCAGAATTATTTTTCGCGTTTTTCGCGCATTCTTCCAAAATTGCGAATTTAAGTTCTCGGGAATAACCCTGGCCACATGAGGGCGAAAATCGTGCGGCGTTCGACGCTGTACCGTGACTACCTTGACACTTTCTACTCCATGCAGCGTAGGCAGTTTAAGCAAGCCGCAGAAGATTGTTTTATTCCATCAGGCAGGACGCAGGATCACGCATTTGTTGCTCCTGTACTCTAAGAAAAAAAGGAGTAAAACGGGGAGTAATTGCAGCTTCTACTCCCCTAGTCTGCAATTACTACCCATTTTAGTCCCCTAACCCAACATTTAGTCCCGACATTTACTCCCCAGGACTGCAAATTGTCACTAAACTTCGCGAATGGTCTCCCGAATGCAAAAGTCTACGTAAATATGTGCCCTTGGTCAATTTGAACGACATAAGGCTATATAACTCACACAACGTAGCAATTTTCCAGCCATAAAGAGTAAGAAACAGTTAGCGCATCTTTCTTCGCAAATTGTGCCCTATGTATGGCGCAAGATTTTATATCACTCGATATATCACGGTTGACGGTTTGCTTCAAAGTATCTTCATGCATGCGCACCAATTATGTACCTGGGACTCTTACAACAGCGCGTGAAATGCGGTCTTCACTCTGTGACATTCATTTACTCCCGTGCGTTTACTCCCGAAAGGGACTATTTTTTGTGGCAATGCAATTACTCCCCAAAAGGAGTAAAAGTACTCCTTTTTTTCTTAGAGTGTGCAAACGCATTGCATTGGACATGCATCTTCCACTATACCACGAAGCTGCAACATCCCTTTCCTCGCCTCCTCAAAACCAACCTGTATGATAGCACGACATCTCAACCCACACTGTTCAGTGCTCTGAGTGATAATGTATGAGAACTGCTAAGATGAATTGGCTGACCTGCACACGGCCAGTACTATACTATATGGCCTCCTTCAGGGTCCCTAAAGACTGTTGTACAGCGCCTTAACTTCCGTGACTGTGAGGAAAAGAAGGGGATTGACCTAGAACGCCGCCATCCCCGTGAACAACGGATGTCTTAGTACGTGCTGAAATATGCTTAAGTATATTGACCCCGGCAAGATATGCAAGAGCAAAGCATTCCCGGAATGATGTTCCGCGAATTTAAGTTCTCGCGAATCACTCCTCAAACCAGCTTTGTTTGAAAACGCGAAAATATTTTTACACGCGAAAAAAAAAACACTTCTACAGTATATGTCAAGGACAAACGCCGGATTTTGAGGGTATTCCGGAATTCCCTCTCTGGGAGAACGAGAAAACGTCACTCGCTAATACCCAATGATGTTGCGGCACTGAGAAAAGGTATGGCACGGCCACGCAGGTGCGTCACAGAGTTACAGGGCGTAACAGATCCTACCGGATAACTCGTACCAGGACAGTTCATGCCAAGCGACAACTTATACCATGAATGCATGAGGTCGTGGTATAAGTTGCCTCGCAATTAGCAGTCTTGGTGTTGTCCGTCTTGGTTTGAGGCAAGCGTGGTACGAGCTGTCATCTCGTGAGCTGGGTAGGAAGGATCGGCACCCCGCAGCAGCGGAGGCTCCTCGGCGTCACGTCTTTAAAATACTTTAAAAATTAGTTTATTTATTATCTAAGCACTTTTCGTAAGCAAAAAAAAGTCACGTGGATTGTTGACCGATACTGAGCATATTGGTTCAGGCTACATAGGTGAGTCTCTGGACACGAGGCTCCCTTTACAATAGCATTTATCTCTTAATTTATCAAGCAAGGTACCCAAGGATTCCTCAATGTCACTTCCCTGCTTTGCAAAGAAAATCAATTATGTCGCTGGACTTAAATGCAGTCTATACATCGTCTTTTGTAAGACATTTTTCTGTTTCTTTCCTTCCAGATACAGTGCTCGTTTTCTGCTATCTGAGCTGTCCAGGGCGTTGTCGTGTTCCCTTGTTCTGTTGTACGGTACGTCATTTTTTATTTAGCCATGACTCCAGAAAGCGTTACTCAACCCTCTCTCATTCTGCCAATCGACCTATACTTGACCTGCTTATCTGACCTAACGTACCGTTGAGAAAAAGCCACTCTTTGCGGTTTGAATCCTGTTCTGTCCGTTTGTCCCGTACGTGTCGGTCCCTGCCCTAAGCTTGAAGCAACGCAAGCTGAGCAACAAACATCACTGTTTGGAACGGACACACTCATAAACCTCTTTTGCTACACTTGTAATTTGTTCTACCATCTTTCTGAATTAGCTGACTATTGCTGCTAATATTTTATCACAATATTATTGTCGCTTCACAATGCCTTTGAATGTTTCATCGTCCATATTGGCTTTCTCGGGCAATTCCAATGCTCCTGTTTTTGGTTAAAAGAGTCCACAATACATGCATCATATTCAATGCCCACCAGACGTCCAAATGTATTCTTTCTCGTTATTCTGGTTCTGTGCCTTCCTTGCATTCAGTGTATCAAATGCTTCATTGCTTGTTTGAATCTGGTCCTGCCTACTTGCATTTCTGGACTTCTCTTTGTCTACTTTTTGTCTACCTGCGTTTACTTGCGAGGTTATGATATGATCCATGGCTATAAGGAAGCTGAATGCTTCCACTCCACTGTCTTCTGTTATGCGTCGGCTGAAACAAATTTGTTCCCATGAAATGTCCGTCGTGGTCTCTAGAGTCAAATAAGGAAGCAAGTCAACGTACCGACAAACACTGAAAACTCAGACACTAGACAACAACCTAAAACACAGCAGCGACGACATATCATTGCTGTTTTTATAATAATAATAATAATGTTTTATTGGTGCCCAAGAACGGCCATGACGACCCACATTGGTGCACACAAATACAATACAATGTACTACAAATAGACACAATATATGCACAAATACAATAATACAATATGCACTAACGAGAAGACACGATTTACGCGGTCACACAAAAAACAAAAAAACAAGAGAGTGTACATGAAGAAAAGAAAAAAATATACATGACTTGAATTGAAAACGAGAAAAGAGCACACACAATTGTAATGTGAGAAACACATACAATCGCACGTCAACAAAAGGGAAATTATCTGAAAAAGTGAAAGAAAAGAAAGATGAAAAATGAGAAGAGATATGACACGTGATACCGGAGTAAAAAAAAACAAGAGTCCCTGCAGACACAGTTACTTCGCGGCAAAAAACAAAAACCAAACAAACGAAAAAAACAAGAGTCGCGGTCCAGACGAATTACCGCACTTGACTTGTTTCTTGCATTTCAATTAGTGTTGCTTGCGTTCTTAAATTCCTCCTTAAAATTACAGGCATATCTCGCTTCATCTCCAAAGGCATGGCTTCGACATCTGAATTCGATCTCATCATGGAAAGGTCGCAAGAGTGGAAAGAAGTCAGGAAGGAAATGCACGAAGCCATTGCGGCGAAAGATGAGGCTCGTGTTCGAAAGTGCCTGGATGCTGCACCTGCATTGAAACTGTGGTTGGACCCTGTGAAAGATAAGTCAGCTCGTAACAAAGCAGTTAAAAAGAAAGCCATTCGTATTCATGGCCTCTTAGTCTCGCGTGAATGTGGACTCAAGAACGACAGAGAATCATCTTGTTATCAAGGTCTCACACGCCTTGAACGAGCTGAAATTCGACGGCAACGATATTACACCACAGAATGCGCGGGCTCTTACATCGACTATTTGAAAAGTAAATCACGGAGTCAAACCAAATGTGATCACTTCAAAGGACGACTGAAGAAGATGTTGAAATATCTCTCCAGCGATGAATTAAACAGGAATATTCTCAAAGTGGCTGCAACAGCGCCGCATCTAGAAATAATGTTCGACTACAACAGTAAAAACGTTCAAGGGATCACGGGAAGTTGCAACAGAGGCGACATCGGCCTTACTTACTACGAAGAACAAAGAGTTTTTGTTGCGGGCCGAGCTGAAGAAGCCGCAGTCTGGGGAACGCTTATCCACGAGTTATGTCATATGGCACTTTTTCTAGTGTATAGGAACGATGGCAAGCCTTATTACAGTGACGATACGGAGCGGGAACAGCAATACAAAAACATCTTGAATAACATAAAACCGAAGCAAAAAGATATGAACATTCTCATCCAGCAAGCTTTTATGAGCAACAAGAATGAAGAAGAAGAGTTAATTGTACGGATCCCTCACGTTCTGGTTCAATATGGTTGCGACGAAGGTCATAGGATTCTGGAACGAGAAGTACCCGAACTACTAAATTTTTTCAAGGACCGTGTCATCCCAGACATGCGAGAATACATTAAGAGTGGAATCCCCTCGGCAGACGCAGAAAAGATCAGAGAAGGAAATGCCACACTCCAAAGATCTCTCAACATTGGCGAACTTAACGTCAAATTCGAGAAACCATTAGAGAACAGTGTGTGGAACAAAGGGCCCCTTCACGTACTTACGGGTCCAGACGTAAGGCTTCTGGAAATAATGGTTCACGACGCCGTGAATTCTTCGGGCCAGCCATACTTGTTTTTCGAAACATCCCAGAAGGAGTGGAAAGATGTGTTAACGACCTACAAATGTGCATTTGTGCTCGTGACGGTTCGCCCTAACACAGAGTTCGGAATGGATCTCAAATCTCTGAGTGAAGTGTCCCGTGTGACTGGAGCGAAAGTCATCTTCCTTGTGGAAGACAAGGGCATGGACTACTTGGTGAAGCAAGTGCAAGAAGACGCATTCTTTGCCGCTGGACTTGTACAGCATAACATCCTTGAAGCAAGCTTTGAGCACGTCACACATAGCTGCAAAAAAGGAGTTTTCGAAAATTCCCGCCTAAAACTTCAGGGCCGAGACGTTTCTAAGCTTTCGGACGCAACGAATATAGATACCTTCTTACATTGCGTAGACACGGCGGTTTTCCTAAAGCTATGCGAATCGAAGAGCATTGACCTGGGACCTCCTCTTCATGAACTAGAAGAACGTGTTGAGAACTATTACGTGAAAAGAGAGTGTAGAAGAGCCCTGGAAATTAACTTGAAAGAATGCAATCTAAAAGACGACGGTGAGGCATTCGCACTTCTGGGCTGTCCACACAATCAGGTCGCAACACTTCTACCTCGCGGTTGTGAGTCAAAGGCCAAGGAGGAATTAACGAAGTTCGAGAAATTCGTACTCATCCAAGAACCACGTGACTACGAAGCTCTCCTGGAACAGAAAGATGGTCATTTCGGAAAGAAAGTAGTGCACCTGCTAAAGTTCGACGAACCTCGTAAGAGACTCTTGTGGACAAAATCAAATGGTCCTCTCAGTCACCTTCCAATGACGGGAAGTGAGAATTACACTGAGGACGCGTTGTTAAACGTAAACGAGAAGGTTGTCATAGTGTCTGGTGCACCAGGTATGGGAAAGAGTATGCTGGCATCTCGGTTGTGCACAGAGTTAAAAAGTCAAGACAAGAAGAGGTGGGTGCTCTACGTCGACCTTCCTCAGAGAATGGCATTAGTGAAAACTTCGTCGCCTAGTCTGGGATATCTGGCGGATCTGTGCGAAGTACAAAAAGATGGGTTGGAGTTTGTCTTGTTCGAGGAAACCTTGAACAATGAAAGCACTTTCGAAGTTGCTCTCATCTTAGATGCGTTCGACGAAATCAACGAGAAATGTCGCAAGTGCGTGCTGGATCTTATACTGTTTGTGGCTAAGACCAAAGTGTACAAGATATACGTTTTTACTCGCACTGTGTTTCAACGCCAAGCACAAGATAACTTCCACACGGTGTCATACGAACTTGATCCTTTTTCTGATAACAACCAGGATGACTTCCTCGCAAAATATAGGGGCGAAAGAGAAACTTCAGGCACCAGGAATGATGAATTTTTGCGTATGTTCCAACAAATGTATGACTCTTTGCAGAAGAAAAACAAAACAATCCTAGGAACCCCTCTCCTACTTCGCATGATGGCTGAGATGAAGAATGGGGAAATTGCAGAGTTTGACGATTGCTCTTCGCTTCTTAATACTGCTGGCATTTCTGGTGACAGGAGTATATACGTTATACACGTGTACAAGATGTTTGCCGAATACAAGCACCTTGTACACAGAAAAGAAAAAATGAAGGAAAACATCTCCCTAAGTGCTGTGCGAGGGGAGAACCATGACGCGAAGTCTTCATTCTACGCAAACCATTGTCTCCTCGCTATGAAGTGTATATTTCCTCAGTACACCTTGGAAATCTTATTGAATGAAGACGAATTAAAGAAGTTAGATCCTGAAGAAAGATTGATCAAGGGCGCTTGTGACAGTTGTCTGAAAGAAGGTTTTGTGAATGGAATTAACGACGCAGGAATTCCTGAGTTCGCTCATAAGACTTTCGCCGAATTTTTCGTAGCTCACTATCTCCTCGAGAAGGCAAAGATAAGAACAAAATCGAGCTACTGGGAAAAAGTCCTAGAATTGTATGGCAAAAAAGACTACGAGGGTGTAATGCTGTTGTTCGATGGACTGGCGTCTGAGTCCTGTCCACTTCACTCTGCTGTAATAAACAACGACGCCTCATATTTTGAGCAACCCGGTGTCATAAGCGAGGACATGTCGAAGGTGGATAAGCTCGAAAGGACGCCATTGCACGTAGCAGCCCTGCATTCTTATGAAGCAACATTGAAGAGGCTTCCAATGGACGATGCACTAATTCAGAATGATTTGTTTCAAATGTTACCGTTTGGGTACGCGGAGCTGAGTTGTCCATGGGACGAGAAACGCGATGGAGTGTGGAGGGACTGTTTGCGGACTGGGACTTCAGCTGTGAGAGAGAGACTCAACGTATTATACGCTCGACGCAGTGAGGAAGCAGTGAAACATTCTACCGAAAATCTGCGCACATGTGAAACCTTGGAGCAAAAAATACTTTTTCTCGAGCGAGCAATATTCACGGCTGTGATACACGACCTACCAGGCGTTTTAGACGTGTATCTGAGCTATGTGTCCCCGAGAGAGAGTACACGAGAACTTGACAGAGACATCATGGACCAATTAGAATCACGCAAGAAACGAAGCTTGAGATGTTCTGCAGAGTCTTCGGTAATTGGAAACCTTGATAGTTTTAGAGACAGTAGCAATAGAACTGTTCCTTTTTACGCAAAGTCCGAGACTGTTTGTAAAATGCTCCTTCCTTACTGCGATATGAGAATTCTTGATATGGATGGAAACACAATGTTGCACGTTAGCGCGGAAGAAGGAAATCTGGAGACAACAAAGTTTTACATTTACCTCGCACATTTATCCGCTAACAATAGAAATAGAAAATTTCAAACTCCTTTGCACTTGACAGAAGATGCACAGATTGTGACGCTACTTCTTCCTCTTTATCCCTCAGTGAATGTTCTCGATTATAAGCAACGAACTCCTATGGATAGATGTGCAGAGAGAGATGATTTGGAGGCCATGAAGTTGTTACTCCTTCGCACTCGGACATATGACGAACATCACATCAGGCTGAACACAACGCTTCATGTGGCTTCTGCCTCTCTTTCCCTTAAAGCTGTGACGTTTCTTGTACCTCACACAAATGTGCATATGCTTAACTACAGAGGAGAAACGTGCTTAGACGTTGCTAGGACAAGTTCGAAATATCTGTCGAGTTCGGTGTCCAACGTTGTCAGGTGTCTCATCCCACACTCGCTCGTGAACTCACCTGAAACGTTCGGCTCATCACCGTTGTACGTCTGGGCGAAAGAAGGTGGAACGAAAGAGATGCAAACTCTATGGCCTTATTTGCGACACAGTGACCCTAGGCATGCACGGAGGATCAGCAAAAAGTCCGTGTATGCGGAATTGAATTGGGATTTCGAAGAAGAAATTTCGTGTCTGAAACATCTCTTCCTCCACTTAGATGTCATCGCTGGTGATCCTGATAGCCGCAAACTGCTACATGATACGGCCAAGGACAAGCTACGTGAGATAAAAGAAGAAAATCTCATTAATTACATGAAGCTGTTACTGCCGCATTTAAATCTCACTGAGCAGGATTATGTAAAATATAGCGTAGGAAATGATGACATTGTTACCTTATATCGGGGATGGTCGCACATGAATAACACCGATGATCTCCACATTGACGATGTCAACGCGGAAATGATCGACGACGATGGCAATATCAAGTTGCTAATAGAAGCAGAGGGAGGTAATGTGGAAGCTGTTAAGATTCATCTCTCCCCTTCATCCGTGTGCATAACAGATGAAAAAGAGAACACTGCATTGCACTTGAGCGCGAAGAAGGGACACGCGAATGTGGTGAAGCTTCTCATTCCTTTTTATACATCAGTGGACGTGATCAATGTGGATCGAGAGACACCCATGCATGTGTGTGCCTTTATAGGACACCTGGCAGTTGTGAAGTTATTATTACTCCGCTCTAGAATGAGTTTCCATGACGAGTATGGAATGACACCTCTTCAGTGGGCCTGTGAAAGTGATGCCGTTGATATCGTGAACTTCCTTCTTCCCCACTCATTCCCTAATATGCGTGACTGGTTGGGTTCCACGTGCTGCCCTCTTTCCGCGATGGAAGAGGAAATGAATGTTGTGAGATGCCTCATCCCACACTCTCTTATGAACTGTCCTAGTGGGACTGGTCATTCACTTACGCAAATCTGTGCAAGTTGTTATATGAGAGAACAGCTGGTGACATTATTGCCATATTCTTGTGATTATGACGCAGCGAGTTTATTGACTATTCTCCCGCTGTCATTTCGTGAGGACGATATGAGTATGAAAGCTACGTCTTGTCTGAAACTGATGGTACTCCACTCAGATGTCAAGGCAGTAGATAAGTGTTTCCGTGCAACACTCAGCCGCATTCGAGAGTATTATGAAAAGAGTAATTTATTGCTGTGTCCAACAGTGACTGAGATGTCACTATTCCTGAACTATATTCCTCTCTTGCTTGCACATACAAATGTTTCTGCTAAGGACGATGAAGGCAAGAAACTATTACAAGGAGCCCTCCGAAGTAGCGAAGATCCCAAATTGGTTAGCTTCCTTCAGAAATGGACTCGCTTGAGTGACTTCCATTCATGATGCTGACGATTGTTGGCAACGGTTGTGGTTAAGCACCAAGTGCCACTGAGCTGTCAATGGACACGAGCTCTGAAGATGATATAGCAGTTTTAATAGAGGTATCAACAGCAGTATACTGAGTCCTTGCCTTCATCCGAGAAAGCACAAATATTCATCCAGTGTCAAAATGAAAGAAAAAAGATCACTTTTCTGATTTTTTGTGATTGTGATTATGACTTACGCATTTTATTTCTTATTCCTTATGTTACAAAGTACTATTCCGTAGTAGGTTCATAAGGTGATTTGAAAATGTGTAAAAAATGTGTCTATTCCTAATGTGCTAGTAATATGGTTAGCTATGATATGCCACAGTATTAGAATACGGCTGCGTGCGATTATGTTTGGTGTCAAATGTATATACCCAAATGTCAAATGTAAATCAACAAAAGTGTTTTTCGCACATTGGAGAAGGTTTAATTCAAATTATTTTCGAACTCTCGCTCACTTCGCTGCAGAGTTGAATAAAGTAAATATTGTCGAGCGAAACACATGTGTGATACAGTCGTACTTTTATTACGACCAAATAAATGTACGGGTTCCAAATTGCTTTTCCAGTTATCGTTACAGATTACGGAACATATTACTTTGAAGTAATCAAGGTTCGTGTAAAGGAACCTCGACTGACTCAAATATGCCTGTTACAAATTAGATTTGTGTACGTGTGATTAAATGATTATATGCAGTTGTCCTTGGAAGTAATGTGTCCACTTAGATGTCATCAAGAGATGCAGATGGAGAGAAAATTCTGTGAACCGGTAAGCAAAGATGAAGGGAAGTGTCCCAGGAGGAGAGCCGCCCATATATTTCGAACAAAGACTGCTATTCCTCTTCATCATGAGCGAGAATCAGAATTAGCGGCTCGCACACAGCGCAGGACATGTCCTAGGGCCTCATAGCAGCCACACGGACACGTGTTTCGAGGGGACGCAAGTTATAGTTATGGCCAGCTTGTGAAAGCTCGGGATGCGTGCTTTAGTTGTTATTACAGTTACTTTTGCGGATTCTAACTACCCGAGCAGCACACAATATTGGTCCAATATTGGCACTGTCTCGGTTTTAGTGAACCTAATGAGGGCCAATCAAGCCAATGAAGAGCAATAAGTGGTGATTATCTTGGCTCATCCTACTCTCACCACCGTGCTTCCCATGGCAGTGTTTCAGCACCTACACAGGTTAATATAAGAAAAAAGACGAAAGAGAAAAAAAATAATACATTGTACTGTGATGCCTTCCCGTTGTCGCGCTGCCATTCAAACCAATTAAAACTAGACCGCCCTTACAAAAACAATTTTCACCTTCCTATAGACATTTAGTGCACTTCCTGCATAATCTGCTTACTTTCTATCCACTTCTCCTTTTTGCATACTTAGTACGCAGCCATTCTGCGCATGCCCTGTGTCCTACTAGCCCTCCTCTCATCAGCAAGATTAGTCACACTCCGAGCGGACTACGTACAAGCTTCCTGTCAACACGCTGCAAAGTTTCTTATGTATGTACCTATAGCCTTTGCACAGAGCTCATGCGTTGGCCGTTCTGCATAGACTTTGCAGTCTTCCAGCATACCTTTCTGTAGCGAAAGCACGCAAGTTTCCTATTGGCTGTCTACAAAATTTAGATCTATTAGCGGCAGACTTACTGCTTTCCGTGCATTCAGCCTGTCTTCAGACCGTGCGCATAGCCAATCCGAACACATCTTGCGGTCTTCCCGTATGCCTCTTTCTGGCAGAGGTTTCCTCCGCACTACGTGCACACTTCCTGCGTAGACGTGATGGATTTCCTTCCTTGTGTGAATTCGGACTCGTCTGCAGACCATGTGCATAGCCATTTCGCGGACGCCGTGTGGTCTCCCCGTACCCTTTGCTGTTGCATGAATATAGTCAATTCCTATGCAACATGAGCGTACTTCCTGTATGGGAAAACATCCCATGTCATCATCACTTCTTCATTTATTGTTGTTGTTCCTGTATGGAAGCAGCAGAGCTTGCTCTTGGGCATCCATCAACGTTTCTGAAATCTTTCGCGTCTCAAAAAAAGAAAAAGATCACAAACAGGTTGTAATGGCCGGCGACCACCAACGCGACAGACAAAATGGCTCACTCTGAAAAAATAAGGGTGTATTTGGGGTATCTTGAGATGTCACATATCTCACACCCCTAGGGTGTGCCAAACACCCCCAGACAAGATCCTCGGTGTGTGAAACACCTTTCTTTAGGGTGTAACACACCGCGCCCTTTTTTTTTGGTGTGTCAGCGCATCTGTTTCGTGTGTATAAGTGTAACGAAAGAAGGCATTAGGTGTTCTGTTGCACCCTTTTCTTGGGTGTGCCATGTTTTCTTTGTGACTCTGTGTAGGATGATGTCCTTCGTGTGTCTCATTATTTTATACTTAGTTGTAGACGACGAGGGGGATCGAAGTAAAAGGAGAGGGTAATAGAGATAAGCTTGGGTTCGTACAGGGAAAGCTGTATACCGCGTGTCCCAAGATAAGCTCCCCAGACCATGGTATGAATACAGCGATAAAGAGAAACCTCAGGCGGTCTTTGCGGTACTTGAGTTAGAAACAGGTTCTAAACCATGAACAGGGCCCGCTTGCACGAAACAAACTTAGTGTAATACTTAACGAGTTCCCCACTTAGTGTAGTGCCGGAGCCGTAAGTGGCTTGCACGAAACTTTCTCAACACTAAAGTGGTGGCGCTCGCTCCGCGCAGTTTAGGACGCTGGCCAAGGGTCCTAGGAGCACCCTAAACTACCGCACTAAAGCTTAGGACTAACATGTCGGCCGCTATGAACCGTGTATCGAAGATTCGTCGTTGGCCCCAACTGTATCTCGCAATACAGTACGCATTTTCTTCGCAATACTAACAACGTCTCATTTTTTATGCTGTGGGTGCCGTACGTGCTGTGCTTTTCGTTAGCAACATCTCTCAAAATGATCGCCGCACGCGAAGTGGCTCTCACCGGCAGTGCCGTTGGCGATAAGTTCCCAATCATCGAGCAATTCGAGACATCCTTTGGGCCACAGGCTTTATTTTATGTAACAGAAGCACGCAACAAGTGACCTAACTCGTTCTTGCAGTGAGTGAAGAAAAAACGGGTAGGAACACTTTATTACAATTAAGATGAACAAGGCTTTCGTGCAGAGTCTGCAACCTGATGAAGTGCAGACTCTGCACGAAAGCCTTGTTCATCTTAATTGTAATAAAGTGTTCCTACCCGTTTTTTCTTCACTCAGTGTAATCACAGTTAATTGGACTTTGGCGTTGCTTTTTACTTTGTACTATATTGGTCTTGCAGCGACAATGATAGTACAATACCTTATTTTGGTTCTACAAACTGTTTACGTGCGACTGCAGAAGCAGACGACTTCCCAGAATCCAAACATGCCGTGACGCACGACTTCCTGGGATGAACTCCGGAAGTTCTCTTTCTACCAATGAGAGTCTCCGAAAACTGCTACTGCTCGTAGCCACGATCCACTTTAGAATACTCGACTTAGGGCGGTCGTCGAAGTGTTCGTGCAAGCCACTTAACCGCAACCCTAAACTTAGTGCACTAACGCGTTAGTGCAACACTTGCCAAGTGTTACACTTAGGATTGTTTCGTGCAAGCGGGCCCAGGACCTGTTTCTGACTCAAGTACCATAAACATCGGCTCAGGTTTCCGTTTATGGATCTATTCGTACCGTGGTCTGGGGAGACCATCTTGGGACACGCGGTATACATATCGCTCTCTACATTACTATTAGTTTTAGGGGGGATTTGTTAGAGCGCTGACAGGTACGTCACTTTCCACGATTGTTGGAGCAATTACTGCTTCCAACATGCTCGTCCGTAATTTGGGTAGTCCGGTGTAGTAGTAGTTAGGTGTCCGTAATTAACATCGGGTTTTTTTTCCTATCGCTGTCTTTGCGAACCGCTCTGTATTGAACTAGCAAATGAAGGAAACAAAATACCGTATATGTAGGGCTAAGTGGACGAAATCTAAGAGTGGTGACCAGTCAGTGAACAACAGATTACGAGGGGGCTGCTGTTTATTCCAGTCGTGATAAATACACAGAACAGAACACATCAGATCATTTGTGAAGGACGAGCTATCAACACAAAGTGGGACTGTTAACACAATCGTGTACCAACACCCCTCAGACACACCTTTCATCATCTCCATCCTGATGCACAACACAGCGAACACAATGCACGCGATAGACCCTGCATATGGGCAACAACGAAGAGAAGGTGATACAAGATCGTCACAGTGCACTCGTGTACACTCGTCAACAGTGAGTACTTCTCAGCCACCTGCCACTGCGCATGTCGTGTTCCATTAACAAAACGAACAAGCTGCCCGTTCAGGCTTTCAAACGGGTATGCGGAATAATTCCACAGCGGTCCCCACATCTGCACGGAGTCACACAGATGCGTCAGGAGGGGCGCGTTATAAGTAGGGCCTGACTTTTTAGGGTTAAACCCGTATCCGCCCGATATTTACCCCCCGAACAAAATCTGTAAAATTCGGGTTTAACCCGAATCTACCCGAACACATCCGGGTCGCGTGGCACACTCATAAGCGTGCATTAAAATAAAGTTTGATAACATTGCTAAACATTAGTTCCATGTTAAGACAAATTTTTATTAAACAAAAAAAAATCACCCTAATACACCCGAATTCCTGACGACAGAATATGCCGTAACGGGATTTAACCCGAATACACCCGAATTTTCAAATAAAAAATATCACCCGATATTTACCCCCCGAATTTGGCCAAAAATAAAACCCGAAAAAGTCAGGCCCTAGTTATAAGTTAGATTCTCCTTCCCATACAACTCTTGCTATTCCTGTAAGAAAGACGACATTGCTTTGCGACATTCTCCAAGTTTTTCGGTTGGAATAGTGTCCGAGAGGTAGAAGTGCATCAGTCCCACGAATTTCACCCAGTTTCTGTAATATACAGATGGCAAAATGGCACGCAAAACCGTTGGGGAATAAAATAAAAGCCAATTTTGCCACTCCGAGGCTTTCCAGTACCTTCTTGACTTTATTGGCCGAGGCAACCTTGAAATCTCCCATATCGGGTGCAACTCGTCTGTCAACTTCTTCCATCATTGACCCTATGCTGTACGGAAAGGCAGCGCGGGTGTCGAACCACATGCATGTTGTGTGTCTGACGAAAGCAGAACAAACAGCATGCATGAAGTGAACGCCCGAAGGGAATGTATGCCCTTTACGCCACATGTCGGTTGCTGAGCCTCTGCAGCGAGATCCAAGAAAGATTGGTGCGTCCTGGGTGGGCGGTGATATGGTGCGTACGTGACTGTTTCCTTTTTGCACAACCTCTCCTTCCTGGACACACTAGCCACAGCCATGCGAACCATTCAACTGGTTCATATTCATGACCATGGCTCTGGCCGTCCACGGAGCATGGCCCTGGAAAAACATGGACAGCCGCTTTCCGATATGCCAGTGCTTTCGCTATCGCTAGTGTCAGATGATGCGATCACGACTCGCTCTGCCTCAGTGCTCTGGTCTTCACCTGGTGCAATATAAACATCACCCTAGAAAGCAAAAGATGTGTATACGCATAAAGAACTTTGTTTCGATATTAGTGGCATCATTCAGAGCATTAAGGCTCGAGACTTTCCAGACGAGAAGGCGTCCGTAACCCTGGATATGTAAATGTGTTCCTATATAAAGCATAGCAAGCGTGTAGTAAGGTACCTTACCACATAAGTATGATAAAATCAGGTTAACGAACAAGATAATTTCAAGTGCAATAACCAGTGATAGAATGTGACACATCTTCATCATCTGCAACCCCCAAAATGGTGTACCGAGCAAAGCAATGAATGTATTTAACTTGATCCTTAGGAGCGGGATCGCTGTGAATATTTCGAAGCATGGTTGTTTGTTTCGTGGTGCGCATTTCAGACCTCCGATTTGACATTTTTGTTTTGTGAATTGCCTTTAATCCAATGTGGAACTTTGGTTCAGAACACGCAGTACGCGTTTCTGGCGTAAAGGTGTTCCCGTGACGGAACCCCGCAGGGGTGCCATGATTAGTTTATTTTACCCTCAAACGCGACGTTGATCGATATAAAGGAGGAGTCAAACTATCGAGCCTTACATTTGACACACGTTTGTTCTATATTCGGCACCGCCTTAGGACAGCAGAGCTTTTTCCGGCAAGATAATAAGAATAATTCAGGATTTGCGTCGCAGGTCAACTATGATCATGAGGAACGCCACAGCGGTTGGACTGTGGATTAATTCCAACTTCGAACAGCTTCGAACCCGCGACCTTGGCGTTGGAAGGCATACGTGTGGCCAACCAAGCCACTGACTACGCTCTTTACGACAACAGCTTTCCAATAACGGGAGGAAGATAATTGCACATTGTGTCGCGGAAAGTGCGGGGAAATCGCAGACTGGCTCAGACTAGTATGTAGACTGCAGACATGGTTTACCTCGTGCCGTGATAATGCGTGTCAGCCACGGTCACTGCATTGCAGGCGACGGGGAACTGGCGTCAATATTTATTTATTTATTTTCACTTTATTATTATATTATCCGTAAGTCGAAGCGGTGTGGACTGAAGTGGTTCCCACTCGTTTCTCTGTACCACCCCGCTAGCTCAGTCTTGACGCAGAATCGGCGCAAATTGCAATTTTGGTCCAGGGTTGCGTAGGACATGAACGATGGCGCTGTTGGCGCAAATGGCTCATTACTTCCATCATTGTAATGACATACCTTTAGTAATTTTACACAAAATTACCTCTACCAGGGCGACGTAATACCTGCAGATACCTACCGTGCTTCCGCCTCTACTTCCAGATGACGTCGATGGCACAGCCCCAAGAACACACACGGTCCTCAGGATGTCCCCACAATATCATCGTGTCCTCGTCCTTCGAGGTGTATCCCCAGAACATCCTGAGGATGACAGTCGCGGACTGTCCGTGAAGAGTCATTCAGATACGTCCTGTGCCCGTCCCTGTGAGTAGATAGTGGGACGAGAAATATTACTTTGTTTAGTTTACCAGCTCAGACTCTCTAAACACATTTGTTTTGTTTTTTTCTTTTTTCGGCCGATCCTTGGACCCGATTGACATTCGTCTGAAATAAAGGGTGGTCTAGCGTAAAATTATCTGCCTCCGAAAAGGATGGCTGTCTATGATACATGGAGCATTTCTCGTGGAAATGACAGAAACGCGCGATTCTGTTATACTGCTTTTGACTTGCAAAGGTCCTGCCTGAATGTCTCAAACGAAAATGAGTAAGAAACATAGGCTTTGCAGTGATGCAGAGCTAATACGTCAATCAATTCCTCGCTTTTAGTAGTTTTTCTTCGCGTAATCGAAGGAAACATGGACAGCTCACCCTCTGCTTTGTGTCGCAGACGAGCATGGCTCTCGAATTTACGGAGGGTCACGTAATAAGCAATGAACAGTATCGGTTTCGATAACAAGGTTGCCGGGCAGTACCGCTTGCGTTGCTGTTCTGGGAAAGAATTTTTCTTTCGCCTTTCGGAGTGAGTTTCTCAGACTTTTCTCCGCGTCTTTTATATTTCTATCTGCTTTCTTTTTAAACCGCTGCTAAGATGCATGGAGTCAGTATGCGACTGTTTTCTGCGCAATAAAAAAAAAACAGTGATATAGATTCTCTGACGAGGCTATTTTATAAGTGTGCATACTGAAAAAGGGATATGAATATTAAAAAAATGGTGCATCCTAGAAATGCTCTAGCACTGTTCTCGAGAGGTCCTCACGTAGGATCTGTGGATGATCTGAGGATACCATGGGGACGCTATATAGTGCCAAACTGACATGTTGAGGATGATTTGAGAATCAGATTCCCCATCCTGGGGATGTCACCCCCGTCAATGCATGATGCTCTTAGGATTTCACTGGGATGACAGTGTGTTGTTGGGGAGGGTCGTCTGATGGCGCTACGTGGTCCGGACCTCGATCATCCTCGGGAGCCTCAGCGTGTTCTCCGGCGTCGTGCCCCTGACGTGAACATTCCGCCTGTTTGGAATGCCTGAACTGCGTGGTTTCGGTGTATTGGGATCGAACAGCCATTGTCGATACCTTTTTGGCATAATCAGGCCGGGCCGGGCACCTCCTCTACAGCGGAGGACGCGGTAGTCACAGACTGCGACACTCATAGCGTGAAATATCTCTGAACCCGTTCGTGATTATTCCGACAGCAAAAGGGGTAGCCGACGCACAGCATAAACCAATGTCAATCCGCTATAATAAAAGAAGTGAACTGCTTCGCGAGCAAGGATGTGAAGAACAGCGGTCAAGGTCAATGCGACTGCTTTGACAGTCAACCCAGCGCAGCCTTGGCCCTGGCCTATCTGTTTTTCTCAGTTTTTTTTTTTTTTGCATCACATATCTTCCGGCATGTGCTTATCCCGTCGCTATCACATTTATCATATCATCCGCCAGCCTTTCCTTTTGTGCGCAGCCCTGGCGCCGAAAGCTGAAGAAACTGTATCCTCCTTGTTGCTTCCACTTCGTCAAATCGTTGAAACAGCGTTGACGGCTTTGGTTTTTAAAATGACGCACATATTGGTAAAATGGACAACAGCTGAAGCATGGGATGTCTACCCGACGCGCAAGGTGACTGATATTCAGACAGCAACTGAAATAATGAATGACCCACCAATCGTGGAGTCACTCGTCGGACGCACCTTTGAAATTACTTGGAAGAGCGGGGAGCCGCCGGCAAAGGCACATTTGATTGCTGCGGGTAATGTCTGTTTTCTTATTTCGCACGTTATCGCTTTGCGGTCAGCTACCGTTGCCGATCGCCTGCTTGAATTTAATTTAGATTGGCGCGAGCTTTATCAAGTTCAGCAATATTGCTAACACGAAGGCAAACATTTTTGCCGGCGCATGCGCTCCGATTTGTTTCGGTAAAATGCGAGACTTGCCGCCTTGAAAAAACGTGTGGGATTCTGAACATCGTCATATACACACAATGTTCCAGGAGACCCAGGCAACCATGAGAGAAGACGGAACCGCCTCGCCGCACGAGCATGCAAGAACATGTCACAGGTGACTGGCTCAAAGCACATATTTTTTTTTAGAACAGCAAATCGTGATGGGTGCATTACAAATTAACTGATTGCATGGCAATGAATGTGTGACTATCCATAATTCCGTGAGTCATCCCAATGATTGCGTCGTCGCTTGGCCCTAGCTTTAAAACCTATTCTGCCCTGTCACAGGCGAGTGGCTGCTGTGGTCATGAAGAACAAATAAAGCAACTGCAGCGGGCGAATGATGACCTGAAACGTAATATAGAGGATCTGGAAAACACGATGGGTATACAAGAGTGCATCACGATCTGCTGGTTTTCGCTGACTGTTTTACATATTTCTGACTCCCCAGACATCCAGAAGACCGTGAAAACACTCGAGCGAATTGTCAGAAAGATGAAGGCTTCTCAGGAGGAACGTCCTGTGCTGGAGCCGAACCGGGTGAGCGCTGACGAATTCGTAGCTGGGCGCCCTAGTCACATCCGCTCACAAGCATACGTACTGTTTTTTGTTTTCTTCACCGTGTCCTTCCTGCTACAATATAGCAGTGACACCTACTACATTTCGCATACGCACGGTGTCGAAACTAAATGTGCACAACATTTCTCATTAAGCGACCTGTCGCGGGAAACTGGTGTCGTTGCTTGAAGACTTGTGTTGCAAACATGTGCCGCCTTGCAAGATCCACGCGTTTCTTGCACAAGCATCACAGGGAACTTATCAGCCTATCGGAACTTATCGTTGCCTATGACAACGATTTTTGTTAGAAATTATGTTCACATTTAGCGTGGGCACCTTGTATATGAATGAGTGGAACGAACTGAACGTATCATATCTCGACGAAATGTGTTTTCGTTATAGCGGCGTTGGTATCCCAGGTCGAGCCCCAGTGAAGCGCACGTAGAAGCTATTCGAGCACTATACCTGTGCAGGCTGGAATCAAGAATTATTTGCGGTCACAGAATCGGCACGAGTTGAATGTCCGGCTAGGTGTCACATGGCTGTCAGGTCGGCGTTGTTGCCACCGCGATTCATTGCACCAGGATTCGACAGTGTCGGGGAATGTCCTAGCTGACATCTAGGTCTTAAGTCACTTGAAACATTGCAATCACTGCGGTGTTGTATTTGTGAATTTTTATCATGTTCCAGTACGCATTTTTTGCAGACCTGCGGGGTCCTGGTCGGGTAAGGCCCAGTCTTCATCGGGCACTGTCGTGCTGGGCTTTATTTTTTCTGAGTCGGGTAAGACGACTCTGCTTCGGGCACGCGGGCAGGACATTAGAAGCTGCAAAATGCTTAGTCGTTCACAAAGCGGAGTGACCGTGCGTGCCCAATTATTAGGGACGTACTGGATGTGGCACAATCCATGTCAAACATGCGTGCGGTGTCTGCCCGTTATTTAGTCTCTTTCTGTAACAGCTGTGTGAACATGCAGTTTAATTTTCTTTTAATTTTCTTGACGACAGGTAGACCTGGGAAGCGGCGTGTACGTGTCCAGCGCGACGCTTACAAGGCTACAGGAATCCTACAAGGATTCTCCCAGCAAGTTTGCCCGTGCTCTCACTCGTGTACTTTTTACAGATGAAGAGCTAAAAAACCGATCACTTTTTGGTAAACAGTCCAACAGCCACAAGAACAAGGACCCAAGGCCTGCCCTCGACGAGAACCGTGTGACAGCTATCTTGGGTATGCGCTTCTTTGCCGTGCATCACACTTCCCAGCAAAAGCGTACCCGTCGTATACTGTCCAAAGTGGCAGTCCGCATTCAAAAGGAGCACCGAGGTGTTCGTATAACAGTGCCGCTTATGGCAAGGGGAAGAGACTTGTGAAACAAATACCTCAATCCAAAACCCATCGTAACTCGCGTCAATGATTATTCTCCACAGAGCACGAGATGCTATGACGACGCATGGAAGTGTCCCGCGACATAAGACTTTTGTTAATGAATAGTTTAACCGCTGCAGACAATTCAAGACGGAGGCTGTGTTCGGCATATCTTGGGCGCTGACTGTGCTCAGGAAAGACTTTCACCTACTTTTTGCCAAGGCCGTTGCGCCCCCCCCCCCCCACTGAGATGTGCAAAAACTGCAATGTGTCATGGAAAGGAGTCCGAGAACCAAAAGGAGAAAAACAGGGTCGCTGAAATTATTAGGAATCAGTCCTTAGGCACCGCAAGCCTTTTTTGTCCAGCGTCCTCCCTATTACCCCTATACACCACTTTATCCGCACCGTATGTACGATATGGATATTAACCAGGGACGTACAACGTGTAAACAGTAAAACAGCCGTTCACGATTTATGTCGTCTAAACCGTTAGGTAGGCATGAATACGTGCTTAAAAGATGTAAATTCCTTTCCGTGGATCATTCGCTGTTTCTATTGCAGAGCACACGTGCGCTCCATTCAAGTGCGCGGACTACCTGGTGAAAAGAAGCCTCAGTGCCATGCTTCAGAAGCTCAACAAGGGCACCCCATGAAGCTGCTGTGTACAATGTGCAAATAAATACTTTGGGTGGTAGTTCGCACCAACAGCTTGTCGGATGCAGTGCTGAAAATATAGCAAGGCCCACTGCGTTGTTTTTAGCAAAATAACATGCACACCCCGTAGAAGGGTGCTTGCTGGAGGCATGGATGACCAAAAAAGTAAGCTGAATGCTTCGAGCCAGCGTGAGTTCTGGGGCGCTTTAGAGACTGCATATTTTCTGCGGTAAGCGTGCATTGAGTTGTGCAGGCTTTCTGTAGGAAGGTAGGCTCCATTTCTTCGACGGGTGGCAGCTAGTCTGCTGTATGCGTGAAGCCTTTCCGCGTACTAGGTCACTTGGAGTGTGTACGGTATCGAAAGCGGGGAAATTTATTCTACATAGACTTTCCATACGAAGACTCGATCCGCTGGACCAAGAAAGATGAAAAAGCCTGCTCCAAGGTTTAAGAGGGGATACCACCTCCGGCGGCCCCATGTATTTTCTATGGGACAAACTTTGCAGTCTCTTTCGGTAAATAATGAACCGATTTTCACGAGACTGGTATTGTTGGATAGTATTCGGAAATGCGCTTTGTCGCTTCAGGAAAAAATATTGCTTTTCTCAAGACATTTTTCTAAACGCGTTATTGAAGTACAAAAAATTACCAAAATTGGATACTCAAGCTTTGACACGCTCTGATAAAAAAACTAAGAGACCTATGCGGAAATTTTCCTGGAGCGGCAAAGCAAAAATCTTTCCAGAGCATTTTAACAGAGGATCATCCACATCCGATTATCTGTTCTCTCGATATATGATAAAATGTGAAGGTTGGTAACGCGCTGCATTTTGCGCCTTCCTGTGGCGCCATATCGCGGGATAAAGGGGTACAAAGAATCCCTCCGCCACACAGCAGCGTAAATCCAACACCCTATCCTAGATTCCCTTTCCTGAAAGGTTCCATTCCCTCTGATGAAGTCTTTGAAACAGCTCTTTATGGGAGATTAGGTAAGGGAATGACAAAAGCGTCTGCTGTTTGGGATTGTTGGAGATAGTATGTGTGTCGCAATCTCCCAGTCTGTTCCCTGCCTAGGGTTTTTCCGACCTGATCGGTATGGCAATGCAAGTTTTCCGGCAGGCAAGTCTGCAGCTATGTCGATCACCCTTGTTTGTTTTCTGTGCACAGTGGCCGCCAATTTTTCGGTGAAAGGACCATGTATCCTACTTTTATATGGTGCTGTCTTTGAAAGCATACAAGTTTTTAATTGCACTGAGTATGAAAATCGGCACTGCTTTTGTTATTAGTTGCTCCGGTGCAGGGTTTTAGGAAAAAATGCCCCCACCCCCAAATAATCAAAATGCCACTGAAAAAATTATCAGCTGGAAGAAATGTGCACACAAAAAATGTCCCCTGAGGGACATCCAATATTGATGCGCGTGGGATTGTTCACTTTGGACGCCGGCTTTTTGCTACAGTGTGAATAAACACGGGGGGGGGGGGGGGGATATGAAGATGAATTAAAGAAAAAGGGAAAAAAGGAAAGGTCAACCGAAGCGAGTAGTCGTATATTCTGTTTGAATTCCGAATCAAACATGCAATTCAACGTTCGAATTCCTAATCGCATTGATGTTTCTTCCAAACCGAACACATTTCAATAATTGATTGATTGATTATTTAAAAGAAAACCAGGAAGAAACATTTCAATAATGTCGAAGCTGCACACGTTTAGAGGGCATAAAATAATGTGAGCGCTGCTCCAGCATGGAAAGCAACGGAGGACACGAAACGTCTAGGTAAATTGTAGCAAGATAAGCTAAGTTGATAAGGAAATTTAAAGATTACGTCCGTTTCATGCTGAATAATGATTTCGCATGTGGTGGATACCATGCGTACGGGTGTAGAAAAAAATGGTCGACAAAAAATGGCCCCTCAAGCAGTCTTGTGCCCGTTACTCGACAAAAGTAATTGATTACCGTTACCGTTACTTCTACGCAAAAGCTAATTGATTACCGTTACCAATTACTCGACTCCAAATGTGATTGAGTAGCGAGTAGAAAAGTAACGCGTTACTCCGGTCGTTACTCTACATTCACGCAAATTATACCCGTCCTTGTGTGCCCCAAGAAAAAAAAAAAAAGAAGAGAAGAAAGAAAGAAAAGGAAAAGAAAAAGCTGTTCAACAGCGGAACAGCTGAAGAACAGCAAAAAACGCAAACGCGTAGAAGAGGTAGATCTGTACGGCTACTGTATTTATGGCCTCGGAAGCCATTGACCCGATTGTGGGAGAACATTGTGTGGAACTTCCCCATGACTCACTAAACCCCAAAAGCTTCATGTACCACACCTCTGGTATAGGAAGGGATTTGGGAGAGCGACCCTGAGATTCCAGAACGTTATTACAATGTCCTCCGCTTGCTATAGTAGAACTAGAGTCACTAAAAAAGAAGAACGGCCCAACTAAGGCTGAATGAACGTCGAATGAACGTTTCATCAAAGGCAGATTCACCGAATCCGAAAATCGAAAAAGACTGCAGATGCATACTATAAACAACGTTGAACTAAGGTTTTATATGGCTGTTAATTCATTATTTTTCGTTGTACCATGGCGAAATTATCTTCGTATAGCACCCGCAGATTTCGGGTAGCTTACGCGCACATATCGCTATCCCATTTCAGATCTTTCCCAACCAATGAAAAAGGTGCCCAGAAAATATAGAGGTTGCACCCAGCTTGGGGTATTTTTTTTTTTTTTTTCAATATGTGTCCTACTGCTATACGTGATTGTTCCGCACTGTTCTATTCCGCTGTGCTGTTCGTGAATGACAAAGATATGAAAATAACCAGTGGTCTCCCCTCTTCAGCTGAAAAACCAAACAAACAAAGAAAGAAAAAAAAAGAAAGAAGAAAAATTTCGCATATTCGTTTCGAATACAGCTATTTACAATTCGTTGCGCATGTAGTGCCGCTGCGAATTAATTTCTATCGGAATGAAGTTCACCAGGGCGCCGACAATCGCTCATCGGATAAGAGCTCACCCAACGAGATCGCTCACATTTTTACCGACTGCGACTCTTTTACTGCCATGGCCTTTTCTTTTTCTTCTGTGGGTTCAAATGTCCCCGGACGAAATGTCCCCGGACAAAATGTCCCCGGACGAAACGTCCCAGGACAAAATGTCCCCCGAAAAGGCCTCGGACAAAATGTCCCCAGCTGCCGTCATCAGCCGTCTGCCAGTCCTCAACTGCGTTCTTGTTCGGCGGATTAAAAAATCAAATTATTCAGATTTTTTCATTTAAATATGATGAATATTGATTAAATCACTGAGTTGATTTTTGTCTTCTAAGACAGATCTTCACCTCATGGCTTCCGTGTGTCACCTCGTAGTAGCGAAATCACTTTTTGAGCACATACAAAGAAGGGCGTCTAGACTTCTAACAGTGCGGCTAACAGTTACTAGCTAATGCAAATGGAGATCTATTTGAAAACTATATATTATGAATTACACCGAATAGTAATAGGAAAAAGAAATAACTGGAAAAGTTCTACGCTCGTGGAATGACCACCCGCCATGTGTAACCAAATTGTTTGCCAGTGTACCGGAGAGCCACTGAAGGGGTCACGTGACGCTGTTTGTGCTAAAAGTCACTGAAGTATAATATATTTCAGGCTGTGGTTCATTCCCAGGCTCAGTCTCATCTTCCCCAGCGTCTGCAGTTTTATGTTACTATTCGAATTCAAACATATTCGAATTCTAACATAAGGGAGGTGATTTAAATCTTGATTAATATTCATGACTTAAATCGCGATTAAAATCGGTGATTTAAATCTAGCTGATTTAAATCAATCAACCCTCCACATGATAGCATGAAAAACATTTGTCACATTTGAGGTACCAACGGCTGTGCAACCGGACTGCATCTGGGGACATTTTCGGGGAAGTTTTGTCCGGGGAGATTTCGTCCGGGGACGTTTTGTCCGGGGACATTTTGTCCGGATCCCGAGACTCGTAAACATCAAGCATAGACATGAAAGAACTAAGATGTGGGTTCGAGTCCTACAGCTGGCTAACCTTTTCAGTGACTTTCTCCTTTCATCGTTAATCAAGCATAGGTTCGCTTGCGTGTGTGTTTTGCAGATTGGAGAAATTCTATATGGTAATGTAATCAATCAATCAATGCACCACATCTTTTCTGTGAATACACAGCACTTGGCTTTACGAAAGCCTAGCTTCTATCTGCGAAATGTTTTGCAACTCCCAGCCAAAGAAACATCAGCAGGTCAATATAATTTTAAAGAAATAAGCGCGGCGAACGAAACGTAACACTTCGACTTTGCGTGCTGGTGTCGAAGAACTCAGACATGGAAAGCTTAGGAAAGCTAAGATAATATCAACCCCAGAAGTCAGGAGATGCTGTCCACAAAGGGACAATGAAGAAGAATTCGCCTTGGTCGGACCTGTCTTTTTTCCTTTAGCTCAGTTGACCTTGGCAACCCACACAAGACGAGAGATCCCTGCACCTCAATAGTCAAGGAGGTCACACGTGTTTATGGAACTACACAATCCCGCGGAGGAGAAACTCGTAACAGGGGTATTCATTAGAACTTTCGCCTTGATGAGACCCGGATGTTTGTGTGGCGCCATCTACATGCGACAAAGTCGTGAATCGGAGATGGCTCCTCGGTGATATCCCCTCTTAAGCCTTTCTGAATACGGGGTCTGTTTAGTCATTCTCTTTTCTGTAGGAAGACAGCAGAGCTTATAGTACGCAGACTTTCTATAGGAAAATGTGTTCCAATTGGGATTAGAAAGGTGACAGGTGTAATAGACGGTCTACTGGATTGTTTCACGTTTTCTGAGTACTAAGTCGCTTGAAGTCTGTATATTTTCTATAGGAAGGGCAGAAGATTTTTTGTAAGGGCAGACACACACAGGGGACACACAGGCAGAGAGGGCACCTACAGGGTCACAAGTGGACACACACTGGCGAGAAGCCATACAAGTGCGATCTCTGTCCTGCACAGTTCCGGCATAAGACGAGCCTGTCTTATCACAAGCTAAAACATACAAGCGAGAAGCCCTATAAGTGCGATATCTGTCCTGCAGCATACCGCTTTGGCTCAAGCCTATCATATCACAAGCAAAAGCACACTGGCGAGAAGCCACACAAGTGCAATCTCTGTCCTGAACAGTTTTCAGCTACAATAGATTTCTACTACAGCTTCGCGCCCCTGGTTGTGCGGCTCACCGATTCGGTTCGGTTGTGCGCTGTGCTCATGTGGCTCACTAACTCGTTTTCTGATCCGTTCGCTTCGCGCCGTTGGCTGGCGGGAGTGTCTGGCTCGCTGAGTCATGGTGTGATTCGTTCTCTTCGGGCTATTCTGAGTCTGTTCGTTCGCGCTTTATGGCATTATCCACGGAATGGTCTCCTGATCGAGTGAGTGGGAACGGGGCTTGGACTGGTTTGCTCTGGACTGTTTGGTGTTCCGCGGCTGATCCTTTACGGGGATGAATCCGTTCGGTAGATAACGAGTTGATTATATCATTAAGCGGTCTTAATAACGGTAGCAACCCCGACGCGTCCGTTCGAAAAGGGGTGCAACCCGTTGCCGTGCTAGCGCTGTAACCCTTGGCCTTTCTATTAGGATTTGTTTATTTCTCGCCGTATGAAGGCGATAAAACTGGCAACGTGAAGTAATGAGATATGCATGAAACTGCTCGAGACCCGACTTTAATGAAAGGCGATGTCCGTAGCATATACATTAGCGACAGCATACATTCGGTATGATTTACGTTAGAAAACGGATGGAACACGAATGAACAGGTAATTGTAGTGAACAAAAGTGTAAACATTACGCGACTTGCGTTTTGAGTTCGAATGTTCGAGCTCTGGTTACCACGTTTTTATTTCGTGTTTGTTCATTTCCTATGAGTGTCGTGCTGATTGTGAGTATGCATTGTATTGTTCACCAACATTAATTTATCTTTAATAAAAATATACCCCCATTAATTTATCTGTGGTTTTTGAGTATGTAATAATAAGCAGAGATAATCACAGCAACATGCGGTTGCCAGAAAAGCGCCGTTCTTCTCTTCACCTCTTTCTTTATAATAAATGTGAGGTCAGCGATCACATGACCTCATGACGTCATTGCGTCACGTGTGTCGTGACGTCACTGAATCACTGAACGAATCTTTTGAACGAATCAGTAAAATGAACTGAATCAAATGAATCGATTCACCAAAAAGAGTCGTTTTGCCCATCGCTAATTCTCTACCACGAATCCATCCTCAAGCTGGTCAAGCAAACCGCAGTCTCCAAGCGCATGCGCACAAGAAGCGAGCAGACGACGAGGCGGCGGCAAAGAGCGGCACGTGACGTATTTGCTGGCGCATGCGCAGCGCAACTTAATTTCCTCTCCCGAAGGCCAAGTGTTGATCACGGCAGTAAACGTCGTCTGCTACGGCGATGTGCTGCATTAAATAAATAACACGAGTTCAGTGATATCGGGAAATAAATTCAATATACATGCTAGAAAATCTATCATCATATTTTATTCCCTTTTCGTTACCCATGCAACGACATCGGCACCATTTTTTTTTTCCTTCTTTCTTCTGTGGCGGCGGTACGTGTTTTTAGTATAATGTCATTAATTAGAAACAGCCTTTAATTTTCGCTTCGAGGCATTAGAAACGTGGTGCTCTGTCAATGTAAACGATATTCGGATCGTCAGCGTTTCCATACCATAAATCTAACCTAAATTATCACCAAACTAACCTTCGACACTACAAACAAGTTAGTTGCTGTACAAGGGACGGAGATTGTCGCGCGTTCCGGGCAGCCTACTGCTTGGCCCTCCCAACTTGATTATCGAAGTGGATTTAGGGGGCCAGGCAAGCTATAGCCTATAGGATGGCCCCATTAATCTGACCTAAGAGCACCATACATCATAAGCTGGGTTAGTTTAGGGATAAGTTAGGTTAAGTGCTGGAATATGCTGAAGTGTAATTATGTTCTTCAGCCTGAAATGTAACTTGCAGTTACTGAGTTACTCCACAGAGGACATAGAGGACGCATGATGATGATACCAATGTGTTGAACATGAAACAACTGATGTTCTGAGGTTGTAACAACATAGAAGGGACAAATACATACAAAGCCCTTCTATGTTGTTCCAGCCCCAGAACATCAGTTCTTTCATGTTCAGCAGTTGCCGCCTGCGTCGATCCCGTCGTATGAATATGTGTATGAGTGAGCAAAAATGTAAGAGTGAAAGGAGGATGAGTGAGAGAGAGTGGCTGGTTTGTCCCTTCAGATGACGCACCCCGGAAGTCGCTGAGAAGGCGTGTTAACTTAGCTCAATTGGTAGAGCCCTAGACCGGCAATCCAGAAAATGTGGGTTCGAGTCCTACAGCTGGCTAACCTTTTCAGTGACTTTCATCTTTCATACCAATGTGTCTTCGTTCGGGGATTGAGTGGAACTCTTATGCTGACTACTTTTATGTGCGACCCGTTTCGTTGCGTACCGGTTATCGAGCTACTATCTTTTAGGGTTCTGCTCGGGTTCGAGTTCAACAGTGTCATGAAAATTTCGGTTCGGGTCAGTGTTGCCACATCTACAGATTTGTATGGAGATCTACAGATTTCCGGCAACATCTACAGATCTACAGATTATTTCTGAAAACTACAGATTTTTTATTCCATGATGAAACAAGGCTGAGAATGGGATACACGAACATACACAAAGATCGTTACCATGACCAGGCTTGTTTCATGGATTCCATGCACCAGCCAGTCCATAGGTGCCGACTGCGGTGCGGGGGGTGCCCTGCCCCCCTCCGGAACATGAACTAGGGGGGGGGGACGCCGCCTCCCCCGGGAAGTCCCGCTAAGAGACTGACACCAACCTTTGGGGCTCGGCGAGCCCGGGTCAGAAGGGCGAAGAGGCACCAACCCCAAAAATGCATCTTGCAATTTGTAAAATATGTATCCGCCCACCATATACTCATTATCACAGTAGAAGGCGAGGCGAAGAAACAGAGATGATGACACAACACATAACCTGAATTTCGCCCAAAGCAATCAGATCAATGAAATGAAGCAGTCGAAAAGGTACCAGCAGCTGCCAGTGAGATGTAACGGTAGGATCTTCGGAACGCATATCCGTTGGGAGCGGGTTCAACTCCCGCTGCTCCATTTCATTGACCATATTCATTATATTGCGCGCATTTCGGGTCAAACACCGAGGATTCAATGCATTTTGTTCCTTTTGCACTCAGTTTTCAAAGGCATAATGCCTTCAGTTGTGCACATGTTCACTGTTTACGTTCTCTCTGTTTTTTTTTTTTTTCTGGTCTTCCTTCCTCTTATTTCTATACCAGGTCTGCATACATCATAGGATCCCGCTAGAGTGTGTGATTCTTCAGCTTTAGTTTTGTGTTATTCATTTTTCTTTTTCTTTTATTTCCTTCTTTTTGTTTTCTTTTGCTTTCTTCTTTTCTTTGTCTTTTTTGTCTTCCCCTTTCACTTTTTTGAATAACAAACCGACATCCATCTGGCTTACTTTTCCTTTCTTTTTTTTTCTTAATAAACATATACCCCCTCCCCCGCCAGAGAACTTACTTCGCGGTGCGCCCTTGCCCCCCCTTACGGGAAAATGAAAACTCTCCATCTCTGAGCCAGCCTGTGTTTATGCTATTGTCAGATCTCCTGACAATCGTTAACAAGTTGTAGAAGCCCGATTCACGATGATCCACTCTCGGTCGAAAAAACAAACAAAGAAATAGAACGCATTTTTAATTTCATGTTTGCTTCGGTGTGTGTCAGTATATAATCTTTGATATTTCGTATCACCCGTGGCACGGAGGGTGTTCGCACTTAATTACAAGATGTAGCTATTAATCATCACGGTTAGATCGCTTATGTATTGATTTGTCTGATGATGATGCTTGCCCAGGCGAAAATCTGGACTGGTCCCAGAATGGTTCCAGTTGAATCTGGACTGTTCCAGTTGGATGTTTGATGGTCCTGGAATGGATCCAGTTGAATGTGGATGGTCCCAGCCGTATTCCCAAGTGGGGTGGCTGGTTCCACTTTGGTGACATCAGTGGTACCACTCCGGTCTCAGATGGTTCCAGAAGTTCCAGCTGGAGCCTCACAGGTACCATTTTGTTCCCAGAATGGTCGCTGAGACACCAAGTTGGGCAGCTTCCCCCTTTGAGATTTCATCTTGTCCACACTTGCCATGTTTTGTTTGATCTATTACTCTGATGTATTTTAGCACAGGTATGATCTCTTTTTATTGCTGTTTATCTAGGTGCGCGCGTCTGCGAATGCTGTATCCCTGTAACTCCAATTCGTGCACATTCTCATCTGAGGTGAATATCATAATATATTAAGTACCAGAGATGTGTAAAACAATACATGTCAACAACAACAAAAATTAAGGTAAATACTAGAAGAAAGACAGCAACAAAAAAAGAAAATGTAATTGCAGCGGCTGATGCAATGTGAAGACGCCACGGCAATTCAAACTTCAAACGGCGAGAGCCGAGAGGGAGAGGAGAGGGCGAGAGTGGCAGTGGCAGGTGGCAGTTGGAATGGAACTGGGACGCCTCGCAGCAAGTTGGTTTTGTCTTCAGTACTAGCCGTCGCAAGGATGGTGTATCTCCTGTGCAGTATTTACGTGTGTTTCAGTGCGCTTTGTAAGACAATGCGATGACAATGGTTCCTGTGCAACACATTGTCGATTTCCCGGAAGAGTTTTGACGCCAAGAAGACGTAAACGGTGTAGGGGCAAGAACGCACTGTGAAACGCCAATCGGACTGCACGTCGCGAATGCTTGCAGGTATGAGTGATGACCGTGATCCTTTGATTACTATTAATTAGATGTTTCATTTTAGAAGCATCTTTTTTTTCACTTTTTCACTTTTTTTTACTTCGGAGGAACTTGAAGAGAAACAGGATAATACGATTCCGAACGTACGGTGAAGAGGAATGGGTGTATGTCGCGACCTGCATGGAAAACAGGAGTGTCGTGTCATCAAGCAAATACAAGATGTGAGGTGGCCAAGGAACGAAAGCTCCCCGTGGTCCGTGAGTGCATCGCACAGGCAGGCATATATGCTTTGTCTAGACACAGTGAGTGATCAGACTTATACTACGTGGTATGTACATGTAGAGATGTATTGATTATTCCTTTCTGCTCAGTGTATGCTTTTAGCAGAATAAACGGTAATTACTTGAGCAATATGTGCATTTCTACGCATTATTTTCGGTCATGCATTCAGTGGTCCCAGCTGCTAAGTGGCCGGATCCCGGACCGCTTAGCAGAGGGGACCACTGGATCAATTCCACTGGTTCCACTTCAAGTGGGACCATCGTGGAGCTGGTTCCACTTTCAAGTGGTCCCAGGCACTAAGTGGTCCCACACCCAAAGTGGGACCTGTCCAATAAACCACTTTGAAGTGGTCCCACTCCAGATTTTTGCCTGGGTGATCTTTTCTTATTCTTGATGCCTCCACTGGAAATAAATAGATCTCACGCAGTCGCCGGCGCATTGGCACCGACAATCAGGTGGTGGTGGTGTGCTGATTCAGAGCGGTTTGCGTGACGGCTTGCTGGTTGCTGCTCGGCTCTTCCCAGACAGTACAGCTGGCGCCAGGATCTGAATCCAGGAGAGCCAATCCATTGTGCCCAGCTCCCCAATAACTTTTGCCATGACATATATTTCCGTTGTTTCGATGCAAAAAGCGAAATAGGAAATGTCAGACGACGAGACGCACAAAATCCTGGCGTAAAAACGACATCACTTAATCAAATTGCATGTTTTACTGCAATCTACAGATTTTTACGGAAATCTCCATACTTTTTAACAAGCGATCTCCATACATTTCCTCCGACGGGTGTGGCAACACTGGTTCGGGTACGCATTTCGGTTCGGTTCGACACCATGTTCGACACCTTGCCTGTAAAGGGCGCCTCACACTAGACGAACAAAACACGAAGCAGCAGCAAAGCACGAGCAAAACACGAAAGCAAAACTGCTGGCGAACAATGTTTCCAGAGCACGTTCGTCGAACATCTTCGCACACTACAGAAGCAGACAAAAAACATCGGAGGACAGCTGTTGAAATTGTTGAAATCGCGAACAAAAACATGCACGAAGAACATGTGCGCCGAACAAAATCTGTGTTTCGGACATTGCTCGATTTTCGAGATGGAAAACACGGCTCTCCACAGTATAGCGTTGCGAGCCCTAGGGAGTTTTCTTAGTTCGCGAGCAGAACATCTACGTTGTTGTTGTTGTTGTTGACTAGCAGTGTTGAGTGTACAATCAACATGTTCAGGCTGAAGATTCCAATCACTAATGTCGTTAGGAAAGAATTATTTCAGAAAGGAAGTGATATTACAATGGGGAAGCTTAATCACATGGATGTCGTTCAGACGAGATGAAATGTAGTTAAAAAGCGATAGAACTTGCGTCGTCTGTTTTGTCTGTCTGTCTGTGTCCCCTGCACTGGAGTTTTATCGCTTTTAGAAATCTAGTTAGCAGGGACTAGGAGACGATCGCCAGTGTTTGTGTTGTGATACATTTTATGGTAGAGACACCGCCTGGCTATCAACCGTCTTGACTTGAAGATCAACGTCGAGATTTTTTCTTTATACGTGAAACACTCGCGTCTCTGGAATAGTTAGATGTAATGAAGCACATTTTGAACTGACTCTAATGCTTGAATTAAGTACTCTTGATGAGAATCCCATATGTATTCGAGTTTGAGCAGCACGAATGTACGATATGAAAGCAGCTATGAAAGTGATGTGGTGGGAGCACAAGATGGCTGCGAAAATTTAATTTGGTAACTCTAAACATAACTCTAAAAACAGCACGCCATCAATGGTCCCATATCGGTCCAAAATTGGCAGCCAATATAACTTACGTTGGGCCAGTATATAGGCCGTGCAACAAAGGTCCGGTAATACGCCAATGAAACTGCCAATATTGGTCCAATGTTGCAAGCCCGTGGTGAGCCAATGAAAAATACGAATGCCCTGTAGCTATAGTAACTGCCACTCCGGTCTAGTTTTAATTGGTTTGAATGGCAGCACGACAACGGGAAGGCATCACAGTACAATGCATTATTTTTTCTCTCTCTCTTTCGTCTTTTTTGTTATATTTACCTGGGTAGGTACTGAAACACTGCCATGGGTAGCACAGTGGTGAGAGTAGGAGCAGCCAAGATAACACCACTTATTGCTCTTCATTGGCTTGATTGGCCCTCATTAGGCTCACTAAAACCGAGACAGTGCCAATATTGGACCAATATTGTGTGCTGCTCGGGTAGTTAGAATCCGCAAAAGTAACTGTAATAACAACTAAAGCACGCATCCCGAGCTTTCACAAGCTGGCAATAACTATAACTTGCGTCCCCTCGAAACACGTGTCCTTGTGGCTGCTATGAGGCCCTAGGACATGTCCTGCGCTGTGTGCGAGCCGCTAATTCTGATTCTCGCTCATGATGAAGAGGAATAGCAGTCTCTGTTCGAAATATATGGGCGGCTCTCCTCCTGTTACACTTCCCTTCATCTTTGCTTACCGGTTCACCGAATTTTCTCCTCATCTGCATCTCTTGATGACATCTAAGTGGACACATTACTTCCAAGGACAACTGCATATAATCATTTAATCACACGTACACAAATTTAATTTGTAACAGGCATATTTGAGTCAGTTGAGGTTCCTTTACACGAACCTTGATTACTTCAAAGTAATATGTTCCGTAATCTGTAACGATAACTGGAAAAGCAATTTGGAACCCTTACATTTATTAGGTCGTAATAAAAGTACGACTGTATCACACATGTGTTTCGCTCGACAATATTTACTTTATTCAACTCTGCAGCGAAGTGAGCGAGAGTTCCAAAATAATTTGAATTAAACTTTCTCCAATGTGCGAAAAACACTTTTGTTCATTTACATTTGACACCAAACATAATCGCACGCAGCCGTATTCTAATACTGTGGCATATCATAGCTAACCATATAACTAGCAGATTAGGAATAGACACATTTTTTACACATTTTCAAATCACCTTACGAACCTACTACGGAACGGTACTTTGTAACATAAGGAACAAGAAGAAACAAAATGCGTAAGTCATAATCACAATCACAAAAAATCAGAAAAGTGATCTTTTTTCTTTCATTTTGACACTGGATGAATATTTGTGCTTTCTCGGATGAAGGCAAGGACTCAGTATACTGCTGTTGATACCTCTATTAAAACTGCTATATCATCTTCAGAGCTCGTGTCCATTGACAGCTCAGTGGCACTTGGTGCTTAACCACAACCGTTGCCAACAATCGTCAGCATCATGAATGAAAGTCATTCAAGCGAGTCCATTTCTGAAGGAAGCTAACCAATTCGGGATCTTGGCTACTTTGGAGGGCTCGTTGTAATAGTTTCTTGCCTTCATCATCCTTAGCAGAAACATTTGTATGTGGAAGCAAGAGAGGAATATAGCTCAGGAGTAGTGATATCTCAGTCTCTGTTGGATGCCAGAATGAATAACTCTCTACATAATACTCTCGAATGCGGCTGAGTGTTGCACGGAAACACTCATCTACTGCGTTGACATCTGAGTGGAGTACCATCAGTTTCAGACAAAGCGTATCTTCCATACTCATATCGTCCTCACAAGATGGCAGCTCGAGATTAGTCAATAAACTCGCTGCGTCGTAATCACAAGAATATGGTAATAATGTCATTAGCTCTTCTCTCATATAATCTTCTGCACACATTCGCGTTGGTGATTTGCCGTCTTCATTAGGACAGTTCATAAGAGAGTGTGGGATGAGGCATCTCAGAACATTCATTTTGCTTTCTTCAGCGGAAAGAGCGCAGCATGTGTAACCGACTGTGTCGCGCATATTAGGAAAGGAGTGGGGAAGAAGGAAATTCACGATATCAACTTCATCACTGTAACAGGCCGAGTGAAGAGGTGTCCATCCATTCATGACACGGGAACTGATTCTAGAGCGGAGTAATAATAACTTCACAACGTCCAGATGTCCATTTAAGGCACACACATGCATTGGCGTCATTCGATACACATCGATCACTTCCACTGATGTATAAAGAGGAATGAGAAGCTTCACCACATTCGCGTGTCCCTTCCTCGCGCTCAAGTGCAATGCAGTGTTCTCTCTCTCATCTGTAAAGCACACGGATGAATGGGAGAGGTGGATCTTAACAGCTTCCACATTACCTTCCCCTGCTTCTATTAGCAACTTGATATTGCCATCGTCGTCGATCATTTCCGCGTTGACATCGTCAATGTGGAGATCATCGGTGTTATTCATGTGCGACCATCCCCGATATAAGGTAACGATGTCCTCATTTTTTACTCCACGTTCTACATAATCCTGCTCACTGAGATTTAAATGCGGCAGTAACAGCTTCATGTAATTAATGAGATTTTCTTCTTTTATCTTACGTAGCTTGTCCTTGGCCATATCATGTAGCAGTTTGCGGCTATCAGGATCACCAGCGATGACATCTAAATGGAGGAAGAGATGTTTCAAACACGAAATTTCTTGTTGGAAATCCTCGCTCACCAGCACAAACACAAAGCTTCTGCTGATCCTCTGTGCATGCCTAGGGTCACTGTGTCGCAAATAAGGCCATAGAGTTTGCATCACTTTCCTTACACCATCATTCGCCCAGACGTACAACGGTGATGAGCCGAACGTTTCAGGTGAGTTCACGATCGAGTGTGGGATGAGACAACTCACAACGTTGGACTCCACACTCGAATGATATTTCCAAATTGTCCTAGCAAAGTCTGAGCACGTTTCTCTTGCGTAGTTAAGCATGTGCGCGTTTGTGTGGGGTAGAAGAAACGTCACAGCTTTAAGGGAAAGAGAGGCAGAAGCCACATGAAGCGTTGTGTTCAGTCTCATGTGATGTTCGTCATATGTCCGAGTGCGAAGGAGTAACAACTTCATGGCCTCCAAATCATCTCTCTTTGCACATATATCTATCGGAGTTTCTTCATGATAATCGAGAACATTCACTGAGGAATAAAGAGGCACAAGTAGCTTCGCAATCTCTGCATCTTCACTCAAGTGCAAAGGAGTTTCAAAGTGTCCATTTCTATTGTTAACGGATAAATGTGCGAGGTAAAACTGTGTTGTCTCCAGATTTCCTTCTTCCGCGCTAATGTGCAACATTGTGTTTCCATAATTATCAACAATTCCAATATCGCAGTAAAGAAGGAGCATTTTACAAACAGTCTCGGACTTTGCATAAAAAAGGACAGTTCTATTGCTACTGTCTGTAAAACTGTCAAGGTTTCCAATTACCGAAGACTCTGCAGAACATCTCAAGCTTCGTTCCTTGCGTGATTTTAATTGGTCCATGATGTCTCTGTGCAGATCTACTGTACTCTCTCTCGGGGACACATAGGTCAGATACACATCTAAAACGCCTCGTAGGTCGTGTCTCACAGCCGTGAATATTGCTCGTTCAAGGAAATGTCTCTTTTGCTCCAAGGTTTCAAACCTGCGCAGATTTTCGGTAGAACGTCTCACTGCTTCCTCACTGCATCGAGCGCATAACACATTAAGTCTTTCTCCCGCAGCCGAAGTCTCAGTCTGCAAGCATTCCATCCACTTCCCAGCGTATTTTGCGTCCCATGGAGACCGCAGCTCTGCGTACCCAAACGGTGACAGTTGAAACAAATCCTCCTTGATTAGCTCATCATCCATCGGAAGCTTCTTCAATGTTGCTTCATCAGAATGCAGGGCTCCTAAGTGCAATGGCGTCCTTTTGAGCTCATCGACTCTGAACATATCCTCTCTTTGGATAACATGTTGCTCAAAATATGAAGCGTCATTGTTCATCACAGCACAGTGAAGGGGAAAGGACTCCGATGCCAGTGGGTCGAACAACATCATTACACCGCTGTATTCTTCTTCACGGTACAGATTGACAATGACATCCCTTAGGTCTAAATTTTCTGTTACTTTCGCTTTTTTCAGTAAGTAATCGGCTGCAAAGAATTCAGCGAATGTCTTATGAACGAACTCTGGAATTCCGTTGTTCAGACCATTCAGAAATCCTTCTTTGAGACAATTATTAGCTGCGTCCTTCATTAAACGTCCTTCGGGCTCTAAATTCTCTAATTCGTCTTTGTTCAATAAGTATTTCAATTTTTCCTGAGGGAATATACACTTCATAGCGAGGAGTTTATGGTTTTCGTAAAACTGAAGCGCTGCGGAGTCATTCTCCTCTTGTACGGCGTGTAGGCGGAGATTTTCTTTTCTTTTTTCAATTCTGAATACAAGGTGCTTGTACCACACAAACAACTTGTAGACGTGTACGATGTATAAGTTCTTATCGGCTGATATGTTTGCACGTTCAAGTAACGAAGAGTAATCGTCAGACTTTGCAATTTCCCCATTCTTCATTTCAAAGATCATACGAAGCAGGAGAGGGGTTTCCAGGATTGTCTTGTTTTTATCCTTCAAGTTCGTGAGCAGTCGCTGAAACAGCTCGGAAGCTCCATCGTTTTCATTGGTTGAATGAGCTGTTTTCTCATATTTTCTAATGAACTCCTCCCGATTTTCGTGTGTAAAAGGAAGGAGTTCATATGACACCGTGTGCAGAGCATCTTGTGCATGGGGCTTAAGTACAGTACGAGTAAAGATATATATCTTGTGAGCTTTCTTTTCAGATATAAACGATGTAAGCTTCAATATAGCCTTGCGGCATCTCTCGTTCAGTTCATCGAAGGCATCCAAGATGAAGACAATCTCGAAAGGGATTCCGTTGTTCAAACTTTTCTCGAACAAAGCGAACTCTACACCATTTTTTTGTACTTGACACAGATCCGCTAGATACTTGCACATATCCGCTTGACTCGCCAACGCTGTTTTAACAGATGCCATTCTCTGAGGAAGGTCGACGTACATCACCCACCGCTTCGTATCTCGATCTTTTACCTCTGTGCACAAGTGCTTTGCCAACATACTCTTTCCCATACCAGGTGCACCAGAGACTATGACAACCTTCTCGTTTACGTTCAACAACTCCTCCTCAGTGTAACAGTCACTTCCTGTCATTCGAAGATGACTGAGTTTACCATTTGATTTTGTCCACAAGAGTCTCTTACGAGGTTCCTCGAACTTTAGCAGGTGCACTACTTTGTTTCGGAAATGAACATTTTCCAGGAGAGCTTCGTAGTCACGTGGCTCTTGGAGGAGCACGAATTTCTCGAACTTGGTTAGTTCCTCCTTGGCTTTTGCCTCACAACCGCGAGGTAGAAGTGTTGCGACGTGATTGTGTGGACAGTCGAGAAGTGCGAATGCCTCACTGTCGTCATTTAGATTGCATTCGTTCAAGTTAATTTCCACGGCTCTTCTACACTCTCTTTTCACGTAATAGTTCTGAACACGTTCTTCTCGTTCACGAAGAGGAGGTCCCACGTCAATATTCCGCGATTCGCACAACCTTAGGAAAACCGCAGTGTCCACGCACTGTAGGAAGGTGTCTATATTCATGGCTTCTGGAAGCACTGAAACATATTGGCCCTGAAGTTTTACGCGAGAATTTTCGAACACTTCTTTTTTGCAGCTATTCTTGACATGCACAAAGCTTGCTTCGTCGATCCTGTGATCTTTGTGTCTCTTCGCAAAGAATGCATCTGCTTGTACTTGTTTCAGCAAGTATTCTTCGCCAGTGTGTTCCACAAGCAAAAGGACTTTTGATCCAGTAGCACAGGATACTTCACTGAGAAGTTTAATCACCTTTCGGACGTCTTCGTTTGGATGGACGGATACTAGCACAAATGCACATTTGTAGTCTAGTAACACATCCTGCAGAGTGGAGTCATATTGGTTCGCTTCGAAAAACAAGTATGGCCTTCCCGTAGATTGCACAGCGTTGTGAACCATTATTTCGAGAAGCCTCAGTTCTGGACCCGTAAATACGTGAAGCGACCCCTCTTTCCAGACACTCTTCTTTAGTGGTTTCTCGAATTGCACTTTGAGATTGTCAGTTTTGAAAGTTTTGTTCAGTCTCGCGTTTTCCTTTTCTATCTGTGCTGCATCTATGGATGGGATTCCATTCTGAATGTATTCCCGCATGTCTGGGATGACATGTTCCTCGAAAAACTTTCGTAGTTCCGGTACTTCCCGTTCCAGAACCCTATTTCCATCGTCGCAACCATATTGGGCCAGTATGTGAGGAATCCGTACAATTAGCTCTTGTTCTTCATTACGGGAGACAGCTTGTTGGATAAGAAGATTCAGCTCTTTTTTCCTTCGTTTTATGTCGTTCAGAATGGCTCCGTATTGCTGTTCCCTCTCCATGTCCCCGCAGACATAAGGCTTGCCATCATTATGATACACTAGGCAAAGTGCCATGTGACATAACTCGTGAATGAGCGTCCCGCGGGTTACGGCTTCTTCAGTGCTGGCCCCGACGAAAACTCTCTGTTCGTTGTAGAAAGTGAGACCGAGGTTGTGTCTATCCCAGCATCCCGTAGTCCGCTGAACGCTTTCACTCTTGTAGTCGAATACTACTTCCAGGTGCGGTGCTGTTGCAGCCACTTTCAGAATATTCCTGTTTAATTCGTCACTGGAGAGGTGCTTGAACATCTTCTCCAATCGCTCATTGAAGTCATCACATCTGGTGACGCTCCGTGATTTGATTTTCAGATAGTCGATGTAAGAGTCCACGCATTCTGTCGTGTAATACCGCTGCCGTCGAATTTCGGCGCGTCCAAGAGGTGTGAGATCTTCATAACACGATGATTCTCCGGTGTTCTTGAGTCCACATTCACGCGAGACTAGCAGACCATGAATGCGGAAAGCTTTCTCTTCAATAGCTTTGTAGCGAGCAGAGACATCTTCATCGGGGTCTAACCACACTTTCAGGGCAGGCACACCATCCAGGCACTTCAGAACACGGGTCTCATCTCTGTCTCCTATGGCTCGATGCATTTCCTTCCTGACCTCCTTCCATTCTTCTGACCTTTCCATGTGTAGATCAGGTACGGATGCTGAAGCCATTCTTCTTGAGAATGAACGAGGAACTCCTGAAATTTTGAGGGGAAATCAGAAATGCAAGCACGTTCATCGAAAGTATTCGTCGAACACAAGTTGGCAAGTATGATCGTTACATAGCATGTTAGAGCTTCGTACTGTTGACACTTCAACTGAACGTAAAATGCGGTCCTCGTGTGCACTGCTGCATTGTTTTGGCGTTGGGACACAAATCAGATTGCTGTGGCGTCCAAGAGCGACATAATGGACGAAAGCCGATTCCACGTTGACGGGGATGTGTCCGTAGCACCAGGACCGGGCGGCAGTTGCATCATCCCTCAATAGGAAATTGCCAATCGCAGCTCTCAAAACATCCAGTGGCACCTCTCAGCAAGAATTTCATCATTGTAACCCTCCGACACTTGAATCTAGAAGTATGGCGTACGTAGCGGAGGAATAAACTATGTGGTCCTGGAGCTATTCAAGTGGTTGCGACCCTCCTAACATCAGTAATTCCGTGGGTGTTCCTAAAAACGACATGCTGGTCACAGTAGCCAACCTGTATCGACGACGACTGAGTACGCGTGACCCATTTCTTATGCAAGTGTTCGTCACCACACGTCACGAGGTAGAGGTCTAGTGTAGTTAGTACCTTGATAAGGTTCACATACTGCAGCGTTATCGAAAAGAGGAAAACACACACACGACTGCAGTTTTCGTGTGTGTTTGTGGTTTCCCCTTCGTGATTGTCCCTTGTCTGTACTGTACAGCAATGGGGTAGAGTGTTGTTCTGTGTGGGGTATTATGTCAATCTCGCCCTATACGTCAACCAGCGGGTCATGGATGGCAATTTATACCGTCCGGAGTTTTTCGCCGGTTCGACCCCTTGCATGCGAGCACGCTTCCGGCTCATCGGACAGCGATCGCGCGACGAACTCTTTGCTATAATGCGTGCCAATGAGTGGGGAGGGTCAACCTCGCCGGTGACCAACATGGCAGAAATCGCGAAAAGCGGTGCTCACCATTACTTAAGCTACGTTAGGCGCGCTTGTGTTGTCGGTAGACGATTGAATGCTATTATCGAAACGTCATAACCAAAAAGTGGAGCTTCTCAAATTACGCGCGAAACACCAGGTGCCTCTCGCTACGAGCACCGCCACGGGACAGGTTTCTCTTCGATATTGCCCTTCCTCTGGGTGCCTCCTGCGTGGAGCACTCCGCACCCCGCTCGTATCGGGGAAACCCCGGTGCAGTTTTATCGAAAATGCTATCAAATTGCGACAAGCTTGGCGGCACAGTCAGCTTAGCGATTCGCAATGTCGCCGGCAATGTCAATTATGTCACCGGCAGAAGGGAAGTTTCAAACGGAAGATGGTTTCGAATGCGATGCTTCTGAAGCTTTATGAAAACACACACACACTAAGGAATTTTGAGAAATTTTTGTGATGTTTTGCTATTGGAAGGCATATCCTGGTGGGCATCGCGTTAACTTGAGAATTCCGGATCCCTCGCGGGGTCCACCTTTAACCGCTCTCGCTTGTCGTTAACAGTCTCCAGTCCGTATATGACTAGCACCAAATAAACTTATTGGAGATAAATAACGCAAATTGCACTAGCCGATCACTATTTTTTTTTCTTTTTTTGCGCGGGGATGCCGATCCTAGTTCATCCGCTGGTCAATTTAGATGAATTATTACATGGCTAACAGAGTACTTGTTTTTTTTTTTGTCGTTGTTGTTCTTCCGAGATAGCTCGAATTCGGTCGGAACTTTCAGCAGGACGCTGGTGGGAGCGAGCTTGGGGACGACTCTCTGACAACATCCGCCACGATATTGGCTGGAGCACAGTTTTTTCCCAGCTATGGAAACCGGTCTGGATCCCTCGGAGCCAGATTTTCTTCATGCTCTGTTGTGAAAGGGGCTATTCGCTCAAGATAGACCAGTGCAAGTTGGCTATGGATTGATTGCCATTGGGTTGATCCGGTAATGTTCTTACCCCGAAGGAATGAGGCGAAAGACATGACTCTGAGCCGCCAACGCCGCCAGTCCATTTTTCCTCGCAGCCGCCGTCGCCGCCGCTGGGCTCCTCCAATCTCTGCAATGCGGTTAGTTAATGAAATTTGGCATTTTAGAAGAGAATGGGGAAAAAAAAAACATGAATGGCACGTGACATTTAATTGTTGATAGGGTGTCTCAAATAAGGTGATAAAAAAAAACGTATTAAAAATCTCCCTGTCTGAACATGATGGTGTCAACGCTGTTTATCTCGAGGGAGATGTTGCCACCTCCGAGACCTTCACGTTAAATTTTGTACGCGAAATCTTTTCGGGTTAGTCACGGAATGTTTCCGAGTCACCTTACGCTGTTTTGACAGAAAGAGAAAGCACAGTCCAGATTTATCCCGCGGTATTCCAAGATACGTTTACTACTACACTCTAAGAAAAAAAGGACTACTTTCGCTCCTTTTGGGGACGAAATGCGTTGCCACAAAAAATAGTCCCTTTCGGGAGTAAATGCACGCGAGTAAATGAATGTCACAGAGTGTAGACTGCATTTCCCGCGCTGTTGTAAGAGTCCCAAGTACATAATTCGTGTGCATGCATGAAAATACCTTGAAGCAAACCGTCAACAGTGATATATCGAGTGATATAAAATCTTGCGCCATACATAGGGCAAAATTTGCGAACAAAGATGCTCTAACTGTTTCTTACTTTGTGTGCCGGGAAAGTTGCTACGTTGGCTGAGTTATACAGCCTTATGTCGTTTATTGGCACATATTTACGTAGACTGTTGCATTCAGGAGACTATTCGCGAAGTTTAGTGACGATTTGCAGTCCTGGGAAGTAAATCTCTGGACTAAATGTCGGGTTAGGGGACTAAAATGAAGAGTAACTGCAGATTAGGGGAGTAGAAGCTGCAATTACTCCCCGTTTTATTCCTTTTTTTTTTCTTAGAGTGCACAGTGAACCTAGTCAGAAAAAAAAAAGCCGTAATTTCGCGTAATCTTAAACTTTAAGTAAATTGTCGGCTCAGACATGAGAGAGAAGCGAGGCTTCCCTTCTTTTCCATGCATCTGGTATAATAACAGAAGCCTAGTTGCTGCGACGCAAAATTCTGTTAAATAAGACGGAGAAGGAAAAGGGAATGAGCGGGAGGGGAGATAATTTGCGTTCCTCCAAAGGACGGTCCAAAAGTAGAAAAAAGTAATGCGGTAGTAGTAGTAGTAGCAGTGCAGTACAAAAGTAGTACTATGATAAGTAGTTAGTGTTAGCAGTACTTGTTAGTTGTATTAATTAGTGAAGCAGCATCCACGGGGACTGCAGCAGCATATTTTGTTATCCTCTATCTTCACTCAAACGAGATCTGCACAAGTATGGAAGTTTTCCAAGGTTTTCACCGAAGTAACGTGCACAAATAACTACAATAAATGCTCTGCAGCGTACGTTTGAGGCAGCTTAGAGTCATGCGATTTCGTTCCTACTACAGCTCCTCATGCTCTGTTTTACGTCACCTAAAATAATCCACCACCCATTACTATGTCGGTGCTCTATACGGCTGCATTCGACTTGTTCGGGCCATCTTGTAAAGCCCTGTTCAGCGACTTCACGTCGGGGGTCCCCGAAATCCACCATTAAGAATAAACGTTTAAGAATAAAACATTCCAGAATAATCCGCTTAAAAAATACAAGGTTAAAAATATATCTCCTAAAATAAACCGCTTACTATCCCCGCTTAGACATCACCGTTTAATAATCCACCATTAAAAATAAACTGTTTCAAAATCCCCACACCGACAAGCACGGAGTCGGACTGATTGCAATTTACGAAGGGTTATATCATGTTATGGTGCCCTAGTTTAGTTTCGTTTCGGTTAGTTTGGGATAGTTTAGGCTATAGTTTGGTCCAGTGAGGTTAGGTTAAGTCCCTTGCTTTCAGTTCACCTTAATTTGGGCCATATACCACATGACTATAGCAACGGTAGGGTGGATTTGGGGGGATTCTGAAAGGAATTTATTTTGAACGATATATTCTTAATCGTGGATACCCTAGAGTTTTTACTTAAAGGGGGATATTTCGGCGATTATTTTTGTGCGTTGATTTTTAAGCGTATATTCTGGGAGATATATTTTTAACAGTGGGTACTTACGCGTTTATTTTTGAAAGGTTATTTATAATGGTTTCAAACGGGATACACCCCTTCACGTTGCATATCGTTGGTGAACCCTAGCCTTTATTGATTCCTGATAACATTGGCGCCAATAGCGTTGTTGGTTGAGCTGTGTGGCAGCGTAAAATATTACGTGTGACGCTTACATATGCTTACCACAAGACAGAAAAAAAAATATGCACGTGTAGCATATAATGTGTATATATGTATGTACACGTACACCTTGTGGTAGTGCTAAGAAAAGGTCTATCCGAGATTCCCCGCCATTGCTCCCCCCCTCCCCGGCCCATCAAAGAACAGACAATCCCCCTTCCTCCCCACCAGCTCTCGTGGCATTGTGGTTCGGACGCCGAGACTGGGAGATGACACGGGTTCGAATCCCGTCGCCGGCTGTGCAGTCTAATGTTTTCCCCTTTGTTTTCCGAAGATATTTCGGACGAATGTCGGCACAGATCACCGTGAAGTCGGTCCAGGAGGCACACTAACACCCCCTGTCCCTCACTCCTTCCTGCTGTCCTCTCTCCGTCTGTACACGTCTGTACGCCGTTCATAGCCACAGTTGTTTCGCGGCGTTAACTCGGAATTTAAATAAACAACACCCCCCCCTCCCCCCGGTTTACTTTGTCGCGGGGTCTCCCGATCTCAGTGCATGATCCGCAGCGGTACCAAATGAACGAAAAGCTGTGCCAAAACGGTACACTGACATTTTATTGGAGCTGAATTCCGAATGAGTTCTCAGGGACAAAAAGTGTCGCACAACTGGAGAAGTTCGCGGCCATGGAAGCATACTTACGTCTCCCTGGTGGTTGGAGTGAGCCTGCTTTCTTGGGTTGGGGGGGGGGATATTTTCTCGAAACGGGGGGGACGGTGTTTTTTGCAAATCAATCTTCAGTCCAGGCTCGATCCTGCACTGTGTCCTGCTGTACTCTGTTCTGAGTGTCGCCCCAGCGAAGAAGCCAAGCTCGCATAACTAGGTCGTCGGAAACGGACGCAATATTTAGTCTTGGGTAAGTTACTCCTAAAAAGTAACTGAGTTGTAGTTATAGTTACTTGCTTGGTCAAGTAACTAGTTACAGTGGCTGAGAGAAAGTAACTTAGTTACATTACAGTTACTTTTTATAAAAATGACCATGAGAGGGTGACGCAATAGTTAAAAACATACATTTATTTACGTTTACTTAAGTGCGATAAAAGTGTTATTGCACTTAACCAGAAGCTGTACAAGTCAATGTGTGGCTCTCCCACAGGGAAAAATACGACATGTGTACTTACGTAAACAAGGATCGACATTTATTCGAGTAACTAGTTACATTTCGCAGCTACATTCACAGAAATAGTAACTAGTTACGGTTAAAAGCTACTTTTCTGGAAACGTAAGTAGTTACTGTAACTACTTAACCCCAAAAGTAACTAGTTACAGTTACGTAGCTTAGTTCCTACCCAAGACTGGCAGTATTGTCGTGGCTTCTCTCGTCAAGAGCGGACATCCAGTGGTCAAACATGAACGGAATTCTGGAGGTCGTTATCGCCGACACTGAAGCCTCAAACTTGAATATGAATTCAGGGGCACGAACTGCTCTTCGTCGAAAGATGAAAGTCACTGAAAAGGTTAGCCAGCTGTAGGGATCGAACCAAAGTGCAAAGTTGGGGTAGTTGGTGTGACATTACTAGTTTAGGCTGCCAAGGGGGACGTCGGACAAAGTAGGAGACACGAAAGCTGCTTCTGTTGTCGTGTCTCCTACTTTGTCCGACGTCCCCCTTGGCAGCCTAAACTAGTACAGGGATCGAACCCACATCTTCTGGATTGCCGGTTCAGCCTTTCAGTCCAGCCTTTAACCTTTTCAGTGACTTTCATCTTTCATCGTTGATTTCTTAGGCAATTTGAGGCTTTGTTTGTATCTGTCCCTTCTATGTCGTTCCAGCCTCAGAACATCAGTTTATCTCTTGCTCTTCGTCTGCTGTACTAAAGCCATCGGGAAAGAGAACTCGTGCTGAATGGATTCAGTATCTTGCCCTAGCTCTGGAGGAAATACTTCTCAGACTTAAGCTTGAGAACCGAGATATGAAAACTGATATGCCTTTTGAAACTAATATAAAGGAGGACTCGAGCTGTGTCACAGGCTCCTGTGCAATATGCCTCGACTGTGCGGTGCGCCATGAAAGCGTGGCATCCGTGTATGACGCGATAAACGCGGGCGCCGTGGCCTTTAGTTGGAGTGAGTGGACCTGACGGTATAGAGTTTGGCCCTCGTGCACAAGTGAAATGAGACGTGGAAGCGAGGATCATGTGAGCATCATCAGCGTGAGGCATCGAGAGCGTGGCGTACCTTGCATGAAAGCGTATTTATGAGAAGCCTCCGGGTCTGCTGCCACACGCCTCCTAGTGGCGCAGTATGGCGGGCACGGTCAGAGCCATTTATAGAGAGAGTTTGGCCATTAGGAGGAGCCTAACTTAAAGCGCGTCAGGCGACGTCACGGCTGAACGACCTCCCTCGTCGTGCTCCATTGTTATGCGGTCGTCAACCGGTCGCTGACGCCATATCGATGCTGATCGTTGTTTATAATCCAAGGAGAGAAGGCACGTGCGTATTTCTTGCTTCGAAAGCCTTTCGTCCTTGAACACTTTCAGTTCGGCAACAAAGCCCCCTTGATCGGGATCCGGACATTTCGGTGCAAAACGTTGCTGAGGTGTCCCGGAAAAATGGTCTCGGGAATGACTGTCACGATGTCGACATATCGTAACAAAGGGAAGAGGGCGGCTTGGCATCAAAAGTAGTGTTGTCAAGGAATTTGGTTTACATGGAGAAGAACGTGCTTTATGTATTTTTATGTATTATTATAAATTGAAGACCTGATATGCACGTGTTCGTGGTCTGTCGTGACTTTTAAACTTTTGGGGAATTTTCCTTTTTAATATTTTGCGCCCCACGTTCTGGTCGGTGCTGTACAGATATTATTTTTTTTTCTTTTCTCAAGAGTAGATGAAGAATTGCTGTGTCATTTTGTAGTGAGCATTATCTCGAAAAGGGTATCTTCAAGGCAGGGATACTATGCAATTTGAATTTCATTTGTTGAGGACGTGGCGGTTACATCTTTGGCGGAAGAATTTCATTAGACATCATTCCCCTTGTATTCCTATATAATTTTTCCTCGGGAATGGCCACCCTCTTACCCTCTTCGAGATAATACTCACTGCAAAATGACACAGCAATTCTTCATCAACTCTCGAAAAAAGAAATAAAAAATGAATAATTGTACAGCACCGACTAGAACATGGGGCGCGAAATATTAAAAAAGAAAATTCCCCAAAAGTTTAAAAGCCACGACAGATCACGATTACATGCAGATCAGGTCTTAAAACTATAATAGTACACAAAAAATACATAAAGCACGTCCTTCTCTATGTAAACTAAATTCCTTGGCAACACCCCTTTTGATTCCAAGCTGCCCTCTTCTGTTCGTTTTATTACGATATTTCGACATCGTGACAGCCATTTCCCGGAACCGACGTTGCAGTGATCCCCCGCTTTGCACCGAAGTGTCCGTGCACCGAAATGTCCGTGCACCGAAATGTCCGTGCACCGAAATGTCCTGCACCGAAATGTTCTAGACCCCCCTTTATCACTGGTGCCAGTGGGTCATAAGTAGGTTATTCCTGTAGAGTACATTCATCGCGACCACGAAGCTGTAGAGCAGCTGGCGGACAGCATCAATATGGCGCGGACTAAATGGCTGATAAGCGGATTCCGCTCGGATTCAGGCTTTTTGGGCTACGCAACGACGACTCTGATGTCAAAATAAGCTCCTCCCATGAGGCGGCAAAAGATCGAAGAATGACCAAACTCTCCCTATAAATGAGCGGTACACGTGTGAACGCCGGGTACTTCGACGCCAACTTGAACTCCTCGACCATAGACCATTCAGCTTGTCCAAAGTACTTGGCCCATGGAGCTCCCCTGAACATCAGTGCCGGGCTCTTCGCTCCCTTTTCGTTTTCATGCAGGCCACTAGACTCCTTGAAGAGCTCTAAACAGAACTCCGACCTGTCGTTGCTTCATTCTCACCATAATTCATCCTCTCATATTAACCACTGTGAAATGGGGTAGTGTCCTGTGGCTACCACGGGGAAACATCCCATGTCATCATCACTTCTTCATTTATTGTTATTGTTGTTGTTGTTCCCTACAAATGGCTCTGGGGACGGAGTGTCGTCTTTTTTTCTTTTTTTTTCCTTATTTGGCCGACCGCTTCGCAACCCGCTTGAAACGTGTCGCGACCCACAGTTATAGGGAACCACTAACTTAATATATCTACTAAAATATATCTACTTTCACGGACCGCTGCACGATGAGCACTAGCGTGGTGCGGCTGATCACAGACGGTTGCATTCGTTTCTAATACTCCTGTCAGACGTACTAATTTAGTGTCACTTAGTTGAAGTGCACTCCGTCCCGTAATGTCACTTTCACTACGCTCCTGCTACACGGTATAAGTAAGTGTCACTAAGCAGTCATGGTGATGACGATGGGCGAGCTTGAACTCCCACCAAACATCGGGGAGTGCAATATACTTTCTCGATAAAATCGTTTTTCTTACGTCTAGAAACATTTCATAAAGATTTTCTTCGCAGTTGAAGTCGATTTAATGTCATAAATATAATTGTTGGGAACCAACACAAGTATATTTATTTGACAAATTTTCAATCTTCTTCTTCACCTCTTTGGTGGTCTTTACTATGTCTTGCGCGTGCAACTGGCTCGCGATGTCAGCATACACTTTCGCGCGCTTGGTCCTCTCATGTTCTGATAGCATAGGTTTCTATCTCAGACCATGACGCCCTGTCTCTTTTGTCTTCCGTTATTCAGTGCTTCACTGCGGGTATTTCGCGATTTCGCCGGAAACCCTTAACCACCGTGCAATGTAAACAAATATGGCTGCCGCGAAGTGGATTACGACCTCTACTGGGCAGTCTGTGAACGAGAGTACCGGTAAATCACGCCAAAAAATCCTTACGTCTTTCTTATATAAATCAGCGCTGTCTTAACAAACTTGTCCAAATATAAATTCCGGTTGGGTTGTTTCTTTCCTTTTCCAAAAATAAGCATTTGTTACGCAATTCCTGCCGTGGAGGCTACGTACTTGATTGTTGCAGGCAAAGTGAAGTGAGTTTGGCGAACTCACTTCATCGTAAGTGTACTTTGCATCTAGTGTCACTAAAAGATGCCGTGTGACTCCGAAAGAATGACACTTACTGTAAGTGTACTCGCTGAAAGTGACACTAAATTAGTTACATCTGACAGGGGTATTAGTTCAAAGGCATAAGGATGTATGCCAGGATTTTCTTGTTATGAATCGCGGCACTTAGCCGTTTCAGTTATTTGCACTTTTGTATTTTAGTTATTATACTATTTGAGCTAAATGCCCACTCCGGCTGTTCCAGCATTGTCCCCTTCCTCGTCCGTGACACGGATGCAAGTGGGACCACATCCTCGACGGAGCGACCGTAGCTGAGGACGCTCTGTCCAGGTAGTGGGTCGGACGCTTCTTCTACAAAGGCAGATTATAGGGCATGTTGCGTAACTATACTAGAGTTTTTCCTGTGATCCAGGTACCATAATTGGTGACTTCGAGCTCGTATAACATCACTGAAGCAATGAAGCAGGTGGGCTGGTGTGGTGTAGTTTATTTATGTCCCTGTGTCTCAGGGTTAATTATGAATGTACTACATACTACTGAAAATCAGACATGTACAAGATACTCAAAAGTGTATTTAAGATAAGATAATAAATACTGACGCTAGAATGTAATTAAGATAGAGTATAAATACATGAAAATTAAAGTAATTAAGATAGAGTACGAAATACTTCAAGAAGTATTTGAAATACAATTAAGATACTATTTATCCTTGAACGGAAAAAGTCACTGGTCACTGCGGCAAATCGCCGCTATGTGACATGAATCACCTAAACCCCGCGTACTACGCAAGCAGTCCCTGTGTGATAGGAGTCATCTAAACACAAGTCCCAAAAAGGTGACAAAGAGATACCACATAACTCCACTAAGCATATGTGACCCAGAACAAAGCAAACTTCGAGCAGGTTCCTGCTCGGCGAGGTCAGAATTCGGCGTTACCACGTCAGGGCACACATAATAGAACCCTTACTCGCCAAGGATTAGTACACATAGGGCACGATCTCTAAATGGAGATTTCCAAGAAGGGCCAATGTCCGGATCAAGTCCGAGGGAATCAGGAAATTTCCACTGAACAAGCAAAATAATGAAAAGACGAGACACAGAAAGTTTGAGAGTCAGATGCAAAATATATAATTAGAGTATTGAGTAGAAAATACCATAAAATGTATTTTAAATAGAGTACAAATACACAAAACAAAAAGTATTGAGTAGAGTACCAAAATACCGCAAATTGTATTTAAAATACAGTATTTTAAATACAATACTCCAAATACGTACAAGTCTGCTGTAAATTTGGTTCAACAACGAACGTGTTAAGCAACAAACTTTTGTCCCAAATAAATAAGATGTGCAGAATACTATTGTTCTCGGTCCTGTGCTCTGAATCCCTTTTATGTACGTATGAAGACGCCGTGCAGTTCAGTTTCTATAGGCACTGTTTTTAACGCTAACTGTTCGCACTCACGAGGTGTTCAACAGCGAATAAAAATAATTCCGTGAAACAAAACTTATTCAAACAATAAGCCCTCTGACGCAAGGAAATACGGCTAGCCCGTCGCGTCTGTGGACTACGAAATGCGGAGCAAATTAGTATCGCTTAAAGCGCGGAGCTGCTTTGAGAACTGGAAGTTGCAACTAGGCAAAAAGGTTCTCAGTCGAAATCAAACTCGAAACTACCTTTCAGACAAATAGGCAATGTCAGAAACAGAAAACAATATATTGTCCTGTTTTGGCTAAATACAGGCACATGAATAGCCAACTAAGTGCGTAGGGGCACTGATGGCCAGTAGTTAACTACATGTAATTAAACTACTAGTTAAACTACGTGACTGTAGCTAAAAAGTAGTTATCAACTACTTGCAGAAATGTAGTGGCAACTACTAGTTAAACTACTATTTCGAGTAGTTGACTACAGTAGTCAGGTTACTGAAGGCACCAACTATTTCCGATTTTGCCGCAAGCTTTACGGCACGTTTGTGCTTCCGACCTTGAGCTACTTGTTTGACAAGAACGAAGGTGCAGAGAAATTGTGCCGTGCATGTGTTAAATCTGCACTTTTAATGCTTGTCCAGTGAAGCCTCATTTGCTGCGAAATAATTCTGCAACTTAGTGTATCGCGTAGGCACAGAAAGAATCTCTCCGCAAGGCTTGTATTTGACAATCGTAGCATATGGTTTGAGTCAAAGCTTGTCATTGCTTGTGACTCGTGTTTAGTTGTCCAAGAGCACTACCCGCTCCTTGCAGTAAAGTTTCTCCAGGAGCTGGAGCGCCCTCTACCAGCCACGTGTTAACATTTGGGGAGTAACTTTGGGGTGGCTCTCCTACTTTCCTTCGGTTAGACTTCTCTTGCTACATGGTATCCACTAAAGCAAAGCTTATTACGATCGCTCAGTACAACGCACCTTTATTTAGTGGCTCTAAGTTAGACAATGTTACAGTGCGCGTTCGTCATTTTTTGTAATGAAACAAGTATCAGACGCGACAAGCTTGCCAGGCAAACCTCACCGAAATTAAGGAGGAGTCGAATACTACTTCCAATTTCTCCCGTGGATTCGATATTTTTACGGTTGCTGTTTCTTTTTATTTATTCATCTATTTATTTTGTTTTATTTTTTGCGGTTTTGTAGTGGGTTCTATTTTTTCTGGTTTCTGATGGATGGGTTTGATGTTATCTTTTGATACATTCTTCGTGGAATTCGAGCGTGAGGTGAAATTGCGGTGCTACATGGTCATCCTTATAGGAAGGGGCCGTAATAAATAACATAGTGAGTTTTAGCATACCGTACGCTGTTGCCTTTGCGTAAGGGACAGCATCTTGGTTCTGCGCAATGCGCAAAGCCCTGCTTATGTCTTGTGCGTGCAATGAACCACCAACGCTGTCTCTTATGGGCGCAAAGGCGACAGCGTACGTTATACTAAAACTCGCTATTAAGTGTGCAGCAAAACACGCGGAAATCCACCCCTCTCATTACAGGGCTTTCTAAATGACAAGCTAAAAAGACCTTACATAATATTAAGGTAAAGGTGTCGTCATATCTACTGTTCAATTACAGGTCTAAAAATTGCTGCGTAGTTCTGAATTTTCGAAATTTCATTTTCGTTTCGAACGTTTCTCCAGAGTGTACTCTTAAATTTGTGCAATGAGCTCTCACAGACATAATTTCGTTGATGTCAGACAGCCACCAGGCCAACGAAACGTCAGCTCCGTATCCGTGGCAATTTTAATGGGAATTTGTTATCACCTGTACCGTATGTGAATAGTTTATGTAAACCCAGTGACCAACGTAGCTGTGACCTACCTCTCCGCGTGTTTGAACTCTGCATATCCACCCCCACCCCCCCGCGTAACCATAATATCACAACCGTTCAACCATAACATGACAATTCAACAAACCGACAACTACTGAGATTACGTGCGTGCGGAAATAGAATTTCGCAAAAGTCGACTATTTTGTCATGGTTCCAAGCCAGCACACATTGCGACAATGCCCCGGGACATCTTCAGCACTAGTCGAGTGATGTGCATTCACGGGTCATTGACCCTTTGACAGCCCTACTTTGTCAAAAAACATTGTCCAGGAAGTTCATGGGCCAGAAACCGTATCATAACAATCAACAAGTATAGAGCGGGAACAGCCGCAACACAGCCAAATCGCGTAGTCAAAGCAAGCGAGGATACGCACCCTTCACTACCCAACATTTTGCACAGCGCCGGTAGGGGACATCAGAGCCGTTTATAGAGAGAGTTTGGCCATTAGGAGGAGCCTAACTTGAATCGCGTCATGCGACGTCACTGCTGAACGACCTCCCTCTTCGCGCTCTATTGTTGTCCAGTCGTCAACCTGTTGCCGACGCCATGCTCATCACAGGGGTGACACAAACCCGCCATTGTTGTAACTACCCTCAAGCGGGTGCTTTTGGCAAAACTGCCATCTTGTCCTGGTCGCACGTCATAGAAAACGTCATTTTGAGGTCATGTGACTTTGTTTACATGTCGTATTGCCGCTTACCGACATATTTTCGCCGTCATAACACCCAGAGATGACCGTATTTTGCCAGCGTAAACTATGCGGTGCTTCTTCCGCAACATGGTAGCCCATTTCACCTTAGTTTAAGTACATCGCATCGGCTCGGTAAGTCTTAACGCGCGGTCGTCATCACATCTTTGGAAGTTGTCAACAATACGAGGCTTTATGTGTAAAACTGCGCGTTTTATTGCGAGATTATCGGATAAAAATAATTACCGTGATCGAAAAACATCCAAAACGTCGTCCAGAAACAACAACCGCATTGTTTACAAACGATTTGGCCGCCGATCGCGGGCGCCGCCATCTTTAAGGTCACGTGCGCCTTGACGTTTGCTGTGACGTGCGACCAGGACCTGTCCAGGATGCACTGCGTTCGCCCAGCTCGCTTTCGTCTACGGAGCAATACATTGGATGCCACCCCTGTGATGCTGATGCAAAGCGCTGGTCACGATGCAAGGGGAAGACACGTGCGTACGGCGTCCTTCGAGACCTCTTCGTCCTTGAATCCTTTCAGTTTGGTAACAAAGCCCCGATTTGACGGGCGCCTGTGGTCTATAAGCCGGCGACGCTGGTAGATTACATTGAGCGCGACAAAAGTACATGTCGACCAGCCGGTGAAATGCATCAAGATGGCGCCTACCTGCTGGCTGATAAGCGGATTTCGCTTGGATTCAGGCTTTTTGGGCGGTGCCACACCGACCTTGACGTCAAAACAGGCTCCGCCCGTGAAGCGGCAAAAGATCAAAAGATGGCCAAACTCTCTCTATATACGGCTCTGGGGGACATACGACGCTGGCTCCACCTGCCTGGTGCAAGGAGCGGACAAGGGATTGGTGTTGATGGACAACGTTAAGTAGTTATAGATGTAGTTAAACTACATTGCGGTACACTGTTAGAAGAAAAGGTATATAAAAGGTATAAGAAAGGTATAAATAAGGTCTACAGTACGACATTTATATCGCATCACCACTGTTTATACCCTGTTTAAACCATGTGTAAGGTATAGATCACTGATTCTATACCTTCCACGGCAGCTGAGGGTATAATAAAGTACTTCTATATCACGTTTATACCTTCAGCGTTTTGTATGCCTTTTCTTCCGCAACATCTGTGATCACATTAATTTGTAACGGCGACTATATCATCTCAGTTAAACAATAAGTTAATTTAAAAACATAGGCAGTAATACAGTAGCATTCTAATTATATTGGGTAGTGACATCTGGAAGCATATGATTTCATCCCAAAATAAATAAATTTGCACGCCCTCACTTCTCGAGTTGCTTCCCGGGCGAAGGATGGTCTCCACCATGTGTAGCCGCGGTGTGTTGTATATGCGCTGGGAAGCCGCCACTCCGATATGACGCTGAAGCAAATCGAATATTACCGTTTTCTTCAATTATACCACAAGGTCTTCAAAATATACCCTCTAGGAGGTATATGTTTATACCCTGAGGTGCAAATAATATACCTTTATGGAGGTATAAAGAGAGTATACCTTCTGGAAGGTATAGCGTTTATACCTCAAGAGGTATGCGCCCTGGGACAAGCCGTTTATACCCCAAAAGGTATAAATTTTTCTAACAGTGTAGTTAAAATGTTGTTTTAACTACCCCCGGAAGAGTAGTTCAACTACTAGTTATCTACTCAATCGCGAAGTAGTTAGTACTGATAGTTAAACTACTGTAGATGTAGTTAGTGGCCATCACTGCGTAGGAGCACGATCACTTCGGGAATCACACTATATAGTCACGTTGACTCTATATTCATGAACACGCATAATTGTGATGTTTCGTTTCGTGCTTCATAAGACTGGAAACAAACAGGGAAGGATAACGGACGTATTTTCGTTACCGTTTCCATTTTCGTTTCTGTTATCCGTTTCTGATACCAGCTTTTAATTTCGTTTCCGTTACGGTTTCCGGTAACGGAACGGCTGTTACAGAGCTGCGGGAGGACAGACTCTGGCACCACCCTGTTTTGCCCAAGGTTGCTTCGGTGTCACGCGTACACACTACACGAGTAATTTTACGTCGTTGGGATTCGCACATCGTGCACGATTTTTGAAGAAGTATAGGAGCATGTCTTCAGTCACTCTGAGTCCAGCAACCCAAGATGGGCGTAACCTCCATCCAATGTCGCATTCATAGGCGGCAGGGATGGGCAGTATTTAAATACATTGTAATTAAAATACTATTTAAAATATAAATACATGTATTTATATTTTATATTTAAATACAGACTCGAAAAATGTATTTATAATTATATTTAAATACCAACTTTCGGCTATTTATTCTTGTAAATACTTTATAAATACTCTTAAATACAGAATATACTGACTCATATCTTAAAGTCGCCCTGCATTTGACCTTTCGGGAAGAAGGGCGAGTTTGGGGCGCAATTATGCCGGGTTTGCGCCAGCATGCGCATGCGACAAACCATTTTAGATGGCGAGTTTTTCGCTGTTGTTGCGGACAACGGTCGTGACTACCCGATTACATTGTTCTACGAAGAATCTTCGTCAAATTTAATACGAGCATTTGTTCATCGGCACCTGTGGAGATGCTGTTCTCCTTTGCGAATCTGATTGTACGGCCGAACAGAAGATGCCTAAAAGAAGCAGTCTTCGAGAAATTTCTAATATTAAAATCGCCACGATAATCTAACAAATCAATGCTATTCTTTCTCGCTGATTTGTCCTTATGATCATAATTATTTCTCTAATTCCAGATGACATCTTCCTCACAGTATTTATGGTAGTAGTTACGGTATTTAAATACAGTATTTATATTTTGTATTTAAATACTCACGTTGAAAACTATTTATGAAGAGTATTTAAATACCCCTGTCAACAAAGTATTTTGTATTTATATTTAAATACTCAAAAAATGTATTAATGCCCATCCCTGATAGGCGGACGCTCTCGGTAGTACACAATACTGCCATAGCTACGGTGAAATGAAGAAACTAAAAAATAAAAATAAAAGATCATACGCTGTCATCATATGGTGCAGTAGAGTGCTTGTCACGAGTAGGCAAGCGAGTGATGCACCTTCGATGCTGCGCTTTGTTTCCATGCTCTCGTGTAGTATTTAGAGTATTACAGGGAATGGAGTCATTCAAATACAAAAATGAAATGAACAGTCACTGGGGGGGGGGGATATATTTATTAGACGAAAAGGAAAAAAAAACGGGGAAAGGTCAGCCAAACGGGACGTCGGCTTGCTATTCCAGAAATAAGAAATAATAAATAAATAAAAAGAAAAGATAAGAATTAAAGAAAGAAAGAAATAGGAAGGAATAAGAAATAAATAAATAAAGAAAGAAAATTAAGAAATAAGAAATAAAGAAAAAGAAAAAGAAGTAGGAAAAAACGAAAAACTACCAGATGATGAAAGAAGGATGAGGTAGATTAAAGACAAAGATGACAAAAAAAAGATGACTAACAAACGGTGAAAGAATGATGAGATGAATCACAGAAGATGACTTTAAAAAGAAAGCATGAGGTTAATGCGTTGAAGGGAACAGTCACTGAAATGCCATCGCACAACAGGAATAGTCATTACCCGAATTCAATACCGGTGATAATTTTCGTTTCCGTTTCTGTTTCCGGTAATGGAGAACAGTGGTATCCGTTTCCGTTACCGTTACCATCTCCAATTTCGGTAATATACCGTTTCTGTTTCCGTTACCACTACCGTTACCCTTCCCTGGAAACAAATACAAAAATTGCCGACGAAAATGGCTCGTAATCGAGTTAGAAGTGACAGAGATTATTATAAGGTCATATGCCCTGTGTGGGTAACGCTGCCACGTCGTCAGAAAAGATAAATTTCGAGTGGTCATTCACGTGATGCCTTCGTGGGTTCTTATCGTCTTATCAGTTGTTTTCACCTGCAGGCTACCCAAGGCGAGCATTCCTAGCCAGCAAATGTGAAACTTAGCACTCTATAAAAAAACCTCAGAGGGCAACCTACCGACAGTTGTTCGGATAAAACACCACAAGAAATCGTAAGTGGTGGACCAGTAAGATTGTTCTTTACTGCGAATGCTACACAGTGCATCGGACGATAAGAGGACAATGATGGGCGTACTATATGGATGTTTATGGATAGTAACAGCAATGACGAAGATCGGATTTAGTCGTAAAATATGAACCGAAAAATAAAATAAAACGAACCAATATGTGGGAAATTTTCGGTGCGAAATCGGCGAAAGTGATGATTTAAATTAATCCAAAGAGAAGCAACGTTATGCGTCGGTGATCACTAGGGTACGTAAGTAACGTTCTGGGAAGTAGCATGCGTGACTTATTGTGACAGCACACCGTAATAATTAGCTGGCAGTAGAGAAGTAACACGATAAGCGAAGATAGACACAAAAGAATTTGCTCGCTAAAGATACGCCCCCCTACATTGATTAAAAGCAATTTACGAAGACAGTAAGAACAGTATAGAAATCTCATCCAACCACTACAATACTAGATGCAACGCAACATTGGTAATACTGAACAATACACGCATTGAGGATCTCACCTCACTTTAGACTTCCACTGATGATCATGTGAAGATATAGAGATCCATCGAACACCTGGCGAAGTCTGGAGCGACGCTTATGGGAGACCTGCCTATGTAGGAGTAGAAGGCCGATAAGGCGTTATCAGCGTTATCATTCACCGCGTCTTTGTTTGTCGTACGAGTAAGTGTCGCCTCCTTGTGTGAGAATGTGGGTTTAGAATAAAGTTGTGGGTTTACAAGTGTTCTCGTTCTTTTCTTTTTTTATTCCGTATTACTGTCTCGAATCAAGTCTGGCTATGAGCGTCGTACAGATGTGAGCAGATGGAGAGAGGACAGCAGGAAGGAGTGGGGGACAGGGGGGGTGAGTATGCGTCCTTGGCCTACTTCATGGGGAACGATGCTGACATTCGCCTGGAAAGTCTGCCGAAGGAATAAAGTTACACGACTACGTGCAAATATTAAAGGGTCGGGATGCTCTCATATAGATAGGACTCGTCGTATCGCTTTTTTTTTTCAGAGTAATGACGACAACTATCTATTATTCTACTTACCACACTTAGAGGGGCAAAAGCCCTTTAACACACAGTTGTTTCCATTCCCATTCGCGATTCCAGTGAACTACAGGTGGCGGCCCAAAATTCCGAGATAAGCGGACGAAAGGAGGTCTCCCCGAGCGTCAGCTTGTTTCACTTTCATGAAGAAAAAACAACGACCAGAACAACAACGAGGAGATTGGGGAGAATGATAATATGAGGTCAAAACTTAAAACGGCAAATAGAGGTAACCGTGAAAAAGGATGATGATGATGATTCAGGTTTTCTTGGCGCATAAGCAACGAAGGCCATAATGTTCCAAGACAATGAGAGAGAGGGATTTTGGGTTTAATGGCACAAAGGCAACAAAGGCCATAGAGCGCCAAAACTATGGTGAGTGTGTGGGAGATGATGATGGCCAAGACAATGATAAGGAGCACTAAGGAGTACTAGTTAAAAGTAGAGTGATTCATGATTCAGTTAAGACAAAACTGCACAGTTATAGAATAAAAGGACATAAAAAGGTAGAACTACAATGCGTTAGAAGACCAATGTCTTCAAAGAAGCTAAAACCCGTTCCAATGGTAGAAGAGCCTCATCCCCTAGCAAAAGGGACGGATGTAGAGGTGGGTGTGGTAAGTGTAGAGCTCGTGAAAATGGTGAAGTCAATGTGTTTCGTATGATTGACGTGTGATAAGCATGTGTAGGACAGACATCTCGTCGCATCGAGCACCCACAATTCGCGAAATTTAGTGGTCGCGAACACGGTCCGTGCCCCCGATTCGCGAACAATTAGGGGCGCGAAAAAAAAAAAGGGTTTTACAGTAACGAACATAACAGTGTTGAACATAACAACGAGTCAGCAAGGAAAAATAGCATTTATGTGTTAGATTATCACGGTAATTTTAATATTAGAAGTTTTTGACTGCATCACTTAGGATTCTTGTGTTCGGCCGTACAATCAGATTCGCAAAGGAGAACAGCATCTTCACTGGTGCCGATGAGCTTGCATTAAATTTGATGAAGATGCTTCGTACAACAAAGTAATCAGCCGCGACCATTGTCTGCAACAACAGCGAAATATTGTCCATCTAAAATCGTTTTTCGCCTGCATGCTCATAGCTCGAACTCTGCGTGTTCTCGGCATTTTAAGGCCGAAGACTTTAGCACCGGCGCAAAGCGTAAAATTCTCAGACGTGGCACCGTGGCTACGGTACCTACGTTTAGTGATCACGAAGTTTACACAGCCTTGCATCTCCCACGAGTGCAAAACGAACACAAAAAAAGCACCAAAAGGTAGCGTCGCAGAAAAGCCACCGTCAAGAAAAATTCTCAGAGAGGCTTCTATCCGAACAGCATAATAAAGGTTAGCAGAGCATTGTAATGGCAAACCGCAAAAGAAGAAAAGAAGTGTAAAAGTAAAATAAAAAGGGACCAATACGTAGGAAAACAAAACAAGCAACAGCTGATTTAAAACTGAAGTGCTTGCTTATACAACAAATTCTGTTGGACGTCGTAACAGGTGTCAGTCATCTCTTTGCCAGGAACAGTTTCTTCTTACGGTCGCATTCACCCATTCTCTGTAACTGCCCTGTATGTTAACACGGAACGCCTCTCACGTGAAACGTAAAGTCTGAACGCGCTTGCGTCTGACAATCATAAACGCATGATAACTGGCCCAACACGCAAGGTGCTGCTGCCAAGTTTATGTGTACGATGTACGGCACATAGTTCGCGAGTTTCACAGTTTTACATGCCACCTACGCTTCACAGCACAGCCTATTTCTGAGTATTTAGTTTCACAACTCTTAGCTCTACATGAACAGAGAACCTGCGACAATACACAAACATGTACGCACGAAGACTTAACCACAAGGACCACTCATATTGCACACAGCTGAGCTACAACAGGCGCTCTTCTGGGTCTCGCAAGTGGCGCCCCTGGAGGGCGCTCCGCGCGTAAATACGGCACTTCCGCCCCTCGAGGCGCGGACGGAAGTCCCATAGGCGAACGGGCGAGTGTGTTATGGTCGTGTAGAGGCATGGAGGAAGGAAAGCTTTCCTTCCTCCATGGTGTGCGCCGCCGCGCCGATGCGCCGCCGCCGGATGTCGGGGCCTCGCCGTCGCCGCCGTACCAAAAACTGTCGGCGCGCCGCCGCCGCCACCGCCGATGTTGAAAAATCGGCGCGGCTGTGTAATGTGCCCATTTTGATCCACTTTCGATAAACGAATATCTCCCGTACCTAATATTTTGTTTGTTTTTCTTTCATCTTAGGTTCCAGGCTTCATTTGTGGTGTTTTTAGCAGTGACAATTTCATCTCCTGATATGCTGTTTATGCTTTAGAGTTTCGTTTCATAGTCGACCCTGGAGGCACACAACTCCAGGAAAACTTGTCATTCAATTCTTGCAGGTTGTTTGCCGGTCATCCACCAACACCATAGCACTGGTCATTATCCATATACAGGGTGTTTTGTTTTTTATTCGTCGCAGAATTTTTGTTAAAAAATAGCGGGACGAAATACATGCAGCTTTTGAGTTGGTCATGCGAATATTATCTCGAAGAAAGTATGTAACTATAAGATGATTAATTACCCCAAATTCATGAATTCTGTAATTAAGGAATTTTGCTTAAAAACGGGATAGCAGAACGGAAGATACTCATCGTTGAAAGCCATTCCATGTTTAAGAAATTCTTAAACGCGCACGTGTGTTGAAATATCCGACGCTGAATGTCGCTATGCAAATGAGCCGAAACAAGAAGTACGCCATTTCCGAGCGCAGAAATGACGCGACTTTCGCCTTATCTGGGTTGGAAAGCGGTCTACCTGACAAACAGATTACCGCCTACACCAATCAGCTCGATCGCTCCAAAGCACTTGATCCTCTCACGTGGATTGCCCGTCGCTCTTTCTGCGCTCGAAAAGTGCGTAGCAAATAGTGCATTTTGTGTGTGCCGGCGAAAAGCACATAGTCAGAGAGGGTGTTTTCAATCGTTTCAAGCGTTTTCAATTCTTATAATGCGCGCGAAGCATGGCAGGCTCAACCCACTCGTTCTGGACAAGTTTATACTGTAAAACCCTTTAATTTCGCGAGACCTTAATTTTTGCGAATTTTGCGAATCGAGAAAATTCGAGGAACTCGTGGAGTGCGCGAAATTTAGTTGTTGCGAATATATCCCTACTCGATTCGCGAAAATTTAGGGCTGCGAAATTAAATGATTTTACAATATTTATTCACGATAACTACAGCCTCTGCAAAAATACTGTTCAGTGACGTGGTGGGTGCGCCTTATGTCATATCGTTTGCTAACGTTCGCATATTTATGTGGTTTCCCAAAAAGAGCCACTGGATCAGTGGACAGAGCTTTCACGCGTCGCCGTCCTGTGAACATTCGATTAGCCCTCGCTATAACTGTTACGTGTAGTTGCCATTAAAGGGATGGCTCGACGTTCTGATTATCTAGCTATGTTGTTTTCTCCAGCGCTTAACGCGCACGTAACGCGCCCAGTCGAAGTTCTTGGTCGACGACCTTCTTGAAGTGCTTTACTATCTCCTAACGTTCCTTTGTGTGTTCGGTTTTCTTTCATAATACTATCCAGTGCTGACGCGCTTGTTTGGTGCAAGGTACAGTAAATACTGCCACCGTCGCGTTGAATATGATGGAGAAAATACCCCCGCTCTGAGGTGTTCGTGCGTCCCCTTTGGAGAAGATAACATATTGACAGCTCACGGGGCGCACGCCGATATGACAGCATCGGCGTGACGCCGCCGCCGCCGGGCTTTCAACGTGCTCTACGCCGCCGCCGAAAAAAATGCCCACGGCGCGCACCTCTAATTGCAAGTTGCAACAGAACCGTTCCACGGTGCTCGCTCGGATGGCTCGGATGGAGAACAAAGGAGAATGTGATTTCTGCGTCGTGAGCTGCTTCTGCTAATTTCCATCTCGATTCTGTTGAACTTCGCCTCTTGGAAGGGTAAGCCAGTGGACCAACTTACAGTTCGAACGTGACTAATATGTGACTGAACTTTTCCTTGAAAATTTCAGATTTGGCTTTCTTCATGCTGCACTTCCAATATTGGATCTCGAAATGTCCCGAGATTCATATCGTACCTGATCATCTTAAGAAACGCGGACTGCAGATTGTCATATTGTCTGTCCATTGTGCGATACCTTGTGACATTGAAACATGTGTATACGTGTGAAACACTTCCCGACAGTGTGCTCGAGATGTTTTCCATTATTGTGTCAACCTGGATTAGAGCCCTGCACCATCCGCGGATGGAAGCGGATATCCGCAAGATACTTGCGGATTCGGATGAAAATTTAACACTTTCTGCGGTGTGCGGATCGGATGCGGATGGCGCGAGGTCGGATGCGGATACGAAGGCAGCGGATCGGATGCGGATATACCGCGTGCTGTCATTTTTCCACCAGCGCATATTTGTATTGCGCGCCGACAGCAAGCGCATGCTCGGGTTCACCTTTGACCATGCACGGCGGCAAGACGGGAGAGGAGGCATTCAGGCGTCTCGAACCGCGCGAGCACCGACGAGGTAGCGTTCCACGCGTTCCAGAAGTCTCTCCATATCGCATTTGTTGAAAGGTTTACCTTTGCTTGTCATCATGACTGAGCCCTTCCGTGACAGCATGGAGGCATCCGAAATTATACCAACATGCTTCCGGCGGTCTTTACGCGTCTTTCGAAACGCGCGGATTTTGCGGATCGGATGCGGATGGTGCGTTTTGCTCAGCGGATCGGATGCGGTGTAAGCTGTTGTGTATGGTGCGGATGCGGATGCCAAAAATCTCATCCGCGCAGGGCTCTATCCTGGATATGCCACTTCAAGGTATGTATTTCCGTAATAAAATAGTGTGTTGCTCAATACCTCATTGTGTGTGTGTGTGTGTTTTATGCACGTCGCGAATGTGTGAGACTGTTTCAGTTTGGGCTTCGCTGGCGGCATGATTCCGTTGTCAGGTTGGAAGCTTGAAATGAGAACTGACAATGTTTGACGTTTGTCTGGTCTCGTTCGTACGTGGCGAAGGCGCATCGTATCGCATGTGTACCTCATGCACGAAACGGTATGTGCGCGGTACTTCATATTTTATCACGTTAACCGTACATCTTCAATCAGAAAGAAGAAGATAATGTACCTGATGTTCGTGTGGTACGTAACCGTTACTGGGCGTAAAGTGTAAGCTGGAAACTGAAGTGGACTCATTAGCAAGTGGTTCTGCAAGTGGAGCCATTTGCAAATAGGTCCCAAAGTGGAAAAGCATATATGTAAGTGGTTTCCGAAGTGGAACCACTACCAAGTGGTTTCCAAAGTGGAACGGCTTCGAAGTGGATTTTAAAGTGGACAATTTCCAAGTGGTTCCACTTGCAGATATTTTCCACCTGGTATAGTGTCGAGTGTACAAGCAACATGTTCAGGCTGGAGATTCCATCAATAATATCGTTAGGAAAGAATTATTTTAGAAAGGAAGTGATATTACAATGCGGAAGCTTAATCACATGGATGTCGTTCAGACGAGATGAAATGTAGTTAAAAAGCGATAGAACTTGCGTAGTCTGTTTTGTCTGTCTGTGTCCCCCGCACTGGAGTTTTATCGCTTTTAGAAATCTAGTTAGCAGGGACTAGGAGACGATCGCCAGCGTTTGTGTTGTGATACATTTTATGGAAGAGACACCGCCTGGCTATCAACCGTCTTGACTTAGAAGATCAACGTCGAGGTTTTTTCTTTATACGTGAAACACTCGCGTCTCTGGAATAGTTAGATGTAATGAAGCACATTTTGAACTGACTCTAATGCTTGAATTAAGTACTCTTGATGGGGATCCCATATGGCCGTTGCGTATTCGAGTTTGGGCAGCACGAATGCACGATATGAAAGCAGCTATGAAAGTGATGTGGTGGGAGCACAAGATGGCTGCGAAAATTTAATTTGGTAACTCTAAACATAACTCTAAAAACAGCACGCCATCAATGGTCCCATATCGGTCCAAAATTGGCAGCCAATATAAGTTACGTTGGTCCAGTATATAGGCCGTGCAACAAAGGTCTGGTAATACACCAATGAAACTGCCAATATTGGTCCAATGTTACAAGCCCGTGGTGAGCCAATGAAGAATACGAATGCCCTGTAGCTATAGTAACTGCCACTCCGGTCTAGTTTTAATAGGTTTGAATGGCAGCACGACAACGGGAAGGCATCACAGTACAATGCATTATTTTTTTTCTCTTTCGTCTTTTTTCTTATATTTACCTGTGTAGGTACTGAAACATTGCCATGGGTAGCACAGTGGTGAGAATAGGAGGAGCCAAGATAACACCACTTATTGCTCTTCATTGGCTTGATTGGCCCCCATTAGGCTCACTAGAACAGAGACAGTGCCAATATTGTGTGCTGCTCGAGTAGTTAGAATCCGCAAAAGTAACTGTAATAACAACTAAAGCACGCATCCCGAGCATTCACGAGCTGGCCATAACTATAACTTGCGTCCCCTCGAAACACGTATCCTTGTGGCTGCTATGAGGCCCTAGGACATGTCCTGCGCTGTGTGCGAGCCGCAAATTCTGATTCTCGCTCATGATGAAGAGGAATAGCAGTCTCTGTTCGAAATATATGGGCGGCTCTCCTCCTGGGACACTTCCCTTCATCTTTGCTTACCGGTTCACTGAATTTTCTCCCCATCTGCATCTCTTGATGACATCTAAGTGGACACATTACTTCCAAGGACAACTGCATATAATCATTTAATCGCACGTACACAAATCCAATTTGTAACAGGCATATTTGAGTCAGTCGAGGTTCCTTTACACGAACCCTGATTACTTCAAAGTAATATGTTCCGTAATCTGTAACGATAACTGGAAAAGCAATTTGGAACCCGTATATTTATTCGGTCGTAATGAAAGTACGAGTGTATCACACATGTGTTTCGCTCGACAATATTTACTTTACACAACTCTGCAGCGGAGTGAGCGAGAGTTCCAAAATAATTTGAATTAAGCCTTCTCCAATGTGCGAAAAACACTTAATTTCATTTGCATTTGACACCAAGGGCAGTAAACTTAGGACCCATATCTCCAGTGTTGAAGCGTATCACCCTGCTAGATGGATTCAACTTCACACATCTTTCGAGTAACATTGGTGACAAGCCATTACCACTCTAAAAAGTATAACACTGACCAACTTTGTTTTTTAAGAATGTGAGATTCAATCGCTGTATGATAGTTATCTCTAGTCTACGTGAGATGCACTACATAGACATAATCGCACGCAGCCGTATTCTAATACTGTGGTATATCATAGCTAACCATATAACTAACACATTAGGAATAGACACATTTTTTACACATTTTCAAATCACCTACTACGGAACGGTACTTTATAACATAAGGAACAAGAAGAAACAAAACGCATTAGTCATAATCACAATCACAAAAAATCAGAGAAGTGATCTTTTTTCTTTCATTTTTGACACTGGATGAATATTTGTGCTTTCTCGGATGAAGGCAAGGACTCAGTATACTGCTGTTGATATCTCTATTAAAACTTCCATATCGCCTTCGGAGCTCGTGCCCATTGACAGCTCGGTGCCACTTGGTGCTTAACCACAACCGTTGCCAACAATCGTCAGCATCATGAATGAAAGTCCCTCAAGCGAGTCCATTTCTGAAGGAAGCTACCCAATTCGGGATCTTGGCTACTTCGAAGGGCTTCTTGTAATAGTTTGCCTTCATCATCCTTAGCAGAAACATTTGTATGAGGAAGCAAGAGAGGAACATATTTCAGGCGTAGTGATATCTGAGTCTTTGTTGGACGCCAGAATGAATCACTCTGTACATAATACTTTCGAATGCGGCTGAGTGTTGCACAGAAACACCTATCTACTGCCTTGACATCTGAGTGGAGTACCATCAGTTTCAGACAAAGCGTAGTTCTCATACTCGTATAGTCCTTATAAAATGACAGCGGGAAAATAGTCAATAAACTCGCTGCGTCATAATCACAAGAATATGGCAATAATGTCACCAGCTCTTCTCTCATATAATCATCTGCACACATTCGCGTTGGTGAATCGCCTACTAAATCAGGACAGTTAATAAGAGAGTGAGGGATGAGGCATCTCAGAACATTCATTTTCCTTCTTTCAGCGGAAAGAGCGCAGCACGTGGAACCGAACATGTCGCGCATATTAGGGAATGAGTGGGGAAGAAGGAAGTTCACGATATCAACGGCATCACTTGCACAGGCCCAGTGAAGAGGTGTCCATCCATACTTGTCACGGGAACTCATTCTAGAGCGGAGTAATAACAACTTCACAACGTCCAAGTCTCCTTTACAGGCGCACACATGCATTGGTGTCTCTCGATCCACATTGATCACGTCCACTGATGTATAAAGAGGAATGAGAAGCTTCACCACATTTGTGTGTCCCTTCCTCGCGCTCAAGTGCAATGCAGTGTTCTCTCTTTCATCTGTAAAGCACACGGATGAATGGGAGAGGTGGATCTTAACAGCTTCCACATTTCCTTCCTCTGCTTCTATTAGCAACTTGATATTGCCATCGTCGTCGATCATTTTCGCGTTGACATCGTCAATGTGGAGATCATCGGTGTTATTCATGTGCGACCATCCCCGATATAGGGTAACGATGTCCTCATTTTTTACTCCACGTTCTACATAATCCTGCTCACTGAGATTTAAATGCGGCAGTAACAGCTTCATGTAATTAATGAGATTTTCTTCTTTTATCTCACGTAGCTTCTTCTTGGCCACATCATGTAGCAGTTTGCGGCTATCAGGATCACCAGCGATGACATCTAAATGGAGGAAGACATGTTTCAGACACGAAATTTCTTGTTGGAAATCCCTGTTCATCCGCACAAACACATAGCTTCTGCTGATCCGCTGTGCATGCCTAGGGTCACTGTGTCGCAAATAAGGCCATACAGTTTGCATCACTTTCCTTACACCATCATTCGCCCAGACGTACAACGGTGATGAGCCGAAAGTTTCAGGTGAGTTTACGAGCAAGTGTGGGATGAGACACCTCACAACGTTGGACTTCGAACTCGACAGATACCCCCAATGTCTCCTAGCAAGGTCTAAGCACGTTTCTCCTTCGTAGTTAAGCACGTGCGTATTTGTGTGAGGTACAAGAAACGTCACAGCTTTAAGGGAATGAGAGTCGGAAGCCACATGAAGCGATGTGTTCAGTCTCATCTGATCTACGTCATATGTCCGAGTGCGAAGGAGTAACAACTTCATGGCCTCCAAATCATCTCTCTTTGCACATATATCCATCGGAGTGTGTTGCTCATAATCGAGAACATTCACTGAGGGATAAAGAGGAAGAAGTAGCCTCACAATCTCTGCATCGTCAGCCAAGTGCAAAGGAGTTTGAAAGCGTCCATTTCTATTGTTAACGGATAAATGTGCGAGGTAAATCTGTGTTGTCTCCAGATTTCCTCCTTTCGCACTAATGTGCAACATTGTGTTTCCATCCTTATCAAGAATTCCCGTATCGCAGTAAGGAAGGAGCATTTTACAAACAGTCTCAGACTTTGCGTAAAAAAGGACAGTTCTATTGCTACTGTCTGTAAAACTATCAAGGTTTCCAATTACCGAAGACTCTGCAGAACATCTCACGCTTCGTTCCTTGCGTGATTCTAATTGGTCCAGGATGTCTCTGTCTAGATCTACTGTACTCTCTCTCGGGGACACATAGCTCAGATACACGTCTAAAACGCCTGGTAGGTTGTGTATCACGGCTGTGAATATAACTCGCTCGAGAAAAAGTCTTTTTTGCTCGAAGGTTTCACATGTGCGCAGATTTTCGGTAGAATGTTTCACTGCTTCCTTACTGTATCGTGTGTACAATATGTTGAGTCTCTCTCTCACAGCTGAAGTCCCAGTCCGCAAACAGTCCATCCACACTCCACCGCGTTTCTCGTCCCATGGACAACTCAGCTCCGCGTACCCAAACGGTAACAGTTGAAAGAAATCATTCTGAATTAGTGCATCATCCATTGGAAGCCTCTTCAATGTTGCTTCATCAGAATGCAGGGCTGCTACGTGCAATGGCGTCCTTGCGAGCTTATCCACCTTCGACATGTCCTCTCTTTTGACACCGGGTTGCTCAAAATATGAAGCGTCGTTGTTCATCACAGCAGAGTGAAGTGGACAGGACTCAGACGCCAGTCCATCGAACAACACCATTACATCCTCGTAGTCGTCTTTACCATACAATTCTAGGACTTTTTCCCGGTAGCTCGATTTTGTTCTTATCTTTGCCTTCTCCAGGAGATAGTGAGCTACGAAAAATTCGGCGAAAGTCTTATGAGCGAACTCAGGAATTCCTGCGTCGTTAATTCCATTCACGAAACCTTCTTTCAGACAACTGTCACCAGCGCCTTTGATCAATCTTCCATCAGGATCTAACTTCTTTAATTCGTCTTCATTCAATAATATTTCCAAGGTATCCTGAGGAAATATACACTTCATAGCGAGGAGACAATGGTTTGTGTAGAATGAAGACTTCAAGTCATGGCTGTCCCCTCGCACATCACTTAGGGAGATGTTTTCCTTCATTTTTTCTTTTCTGTGTACAAGGTGCTTGTATTCGGCAAACATCTTATACACGTGTACAACGTATATACTCCTGCCACCAGCAATGCCAGCAGTATTAAGAAGTGAAGAGCAAATGTCAGACGCTGTAATTTCTCCATTCTTCATTTCGGCCATCATACGAAGTAGGAGAGGGTTTCCTAGGATTGTTTTGTTTTTCTTCTGCAAAGAGTTATACATTTGTTGGAACATACGCAAAAATTCATCATTCCTTGTGCCTGAAGTTTCTCTTTCGCCCCTATATTTTGCGAGGAAGTAATCCTGGTTGTTATCAGAAAAAGGATCAAGTTGATATGACACCGTGTGCAATGTATCTTCTACATGGCGTTGAAACACAGTGCGAGTAAAAACGTATATCTTGTACACTTTGGTTTTAGCCAGAAACAGTATAAGATCCACCACACGCTTGCGGCATTCCTCGTTGATTTCGTCGAACGCATCTAAGATGAGAGCAACTTCGAAAGGGCTTCCATTGTTCAAGGTTTCCTCGAACAAGACAAACTCCAACCCATCTTTTTGTACTTGGCACAGATCCGCGAGATATCCCAGACAAGGCGACACAGTTTCAACTGATGCCATTCTCTGAGGAAGGTCGACGTGGAGAACCCACCTCTTCTTGTCTTGAGTTTTTAACTCTGTGCACAACCGAGATGCCAGCATACTCTTTCCCATACCTGGTGCACCAGAGACTATGACAACCTTCTCGTTTACGTTTAACAAGGCGTCCTCGTTGTAACTCTCACTTCCCGTCATTGGAAGGTGACTGAGACGACCATTTGATTTGGTCCACAAGAGTCTCTTATGAGGTTCGTCGAACTTTAGCAGGTGCACTACTTTGTTTCGGAAATGACCATCTTCCAGGAGAGCTTCGTAGTCACATGGCTCGTGGACGAGTACAAATTTCTCGAAATTCTTTAAATCCTCCTTGGCCTTTGCCTCACAACCGGGAGGTAGAAGTGTTGCGACCTGATTGTGTGGACAGCCCAGAAGTGCGAATGCCTCACTGTCGTCTTTTAGATTGCATTCCTTCAAGTTAATTTCCACGGCTCTTCTACACTCTCTTTTCACGTAATAGTTCTGAACACGTTCTTCTAGTTCATGAAGAGGAGGTCCCAGGTCAATGCTCTCTGACTCGCATAGCTTTAGGAAAACAGCGGTGTCTACGCAGTGTGAGAAGGTGTCCATATTTATGACCTCTGGAAGCCGTGAAACATATTGACCTTGAAGTTTTACGACAGAATTTTTGAAAACTTCTTTTTTGCAGCTATTCGTGACATGCTTAAAGCGTGCTTCGTCGATCCTGTGATCTTCGTGCACCCCGGAAAATAATGCACCTTCTTGCACTTTTTTTATCAAGTTTTTTTTCTCACTGTCTTCCACGAGCAAAATGACTTTAGTTCCAGCCACACGGGACACGTCACTCAGGAATGTAAGAGTTTCTATAAAGTGTGTGACATTACGAACTGTCACGAGCACAAATGCACATTTGTTCTTCACTAACACATCACAGTCCAGCGTGGGGCAGCTCTCGTGTGCTTCAAAAAACAAGTATGGTCGACCAGTAGATTCCACAGCGTTGTGAACCATTATTTCGAGAAGCCTCAGTTCTGGACCCGTAACAATGTGAAGCGACCCCTTCTCCCAGAGACTTCTACTTATTGGTTTCTCGAATTGGACATTGAGTTTGCCAATATCGCAAGCTTTGTTGAGTTTCTCGTTTTCCCTTTTTATCTGTTCTGCTTCTACGGATGGAATGCCATTCTGAATGTATTCCCGCATGTCCGGTATGACATGTTCCTCGAAAAACTTTCGTAGTTTCGGTACTTCCCGTTCCAGAACCCTATTTCTATCGTCGCAACCATATTGGGCCAGTATGTGAGGAATCCGTACAATTAGCTCTTCTTCTTCATCATCGCTGAGAGCTAGTTGGATGAGATCATCGAGTCCGTGTTTCCTTCCTTTTATGTCATTCAGAATGGCTCTATATTGCTGTTCTCTCTCTGTATCCCCGCGGAAATAAGGCAGGCAATCATTATTATATACTAGGCGAAGTGCCATATGACATAACTCGTGAATGACAGTTCCACAGGTTTCTGCTTCTGTAGTGCTGGCCCCGATGAAAACTCTTTGTTTGTTGCAGAAAGTGAGACCGACTTCACCTTTATTGCTCCGTCCCGTAGTCCGCTGAACGCTCTCACTGTTGAAGTCGAATAGTACTTGTAGGTGCGGTGCTGTTGCAGCCACTTTCAGAATATTCCTGTTTAATTCGTCACTGGAGAGGTGCTCGAACATCTTCTCCAATCGCTCATTGAAGTCATCACATCTGGTGACGCTCCGTGATTTGCTTTTCAGATAGTCGATGTAAGAGTCCACGCGTTCTGTGGTGTAATGCCACTCCCGCTGAATTTCAGCTCGGTCAAGAGGTGTGAGACGTTCGTAACACGATAATTCTACGTCGTTCTTCACTCTGCAATCACGCGATACTAGCAGAGCATGAATGCGGAAAGCTTTCTCTTCAACAGCTTTGTAGCGAGCAGATACATTTTCATCGGCATCTAACCACATTTTCAGGGCAGGCACAGCATCCAGGCACTTTAGAACACGTGTCTCATCTCTGTCCACTATGGCTCGATGCATTTCCTTCCTGACCTCCTTCCAGTCTTCTGACGTTTCCATCTTCAGATCAACTACAGACGGTGAAGCCATTCTTCTTGAGAAGAGACGACAAACTCCTGCAATTTTGAGGGGAAATTAGAAACACGAGCACATTGATCGAAATAATTCATCGAACACAGGCTGGCAATGTACGATCGTTACGTAACATGTTAGCTTGCTCCTGCTATGAAAATTCAACAGTGTAAAAATGACTTCTTGGTGTGAATTATGTTGTTTTGTGTTGTTTAAAGGGACTATGAAACGATTTTTTTCTTCGTTTCGTTCGAAAGAAGGCATTTTTCTGAGTCTAGAACCGAAATTTTACTTTCGTCGCGCGAGCGGATTTCTCGGGAGCGAATTTAAACGGAGCGGCGAAGGGAGGACAGCTAGCGCCGCGCCGTGGCGAGCTACCGAGCGGAGACACAACGGGCAACTTGACGCGACCACGGCCGGCTCAGCAACACGTCATCGTGACGTGTTGCCGAGCCGAGGAATCCCGCCAGGAGCATGCGCCGTAGGATCCCGCGTATGCGTTCATCGGGACTGGAAATCTCCATGACAGCAGCTTTCGCGCGATCGGCAGATTTCGGCAGTGGCGGCAGCCACAGCGCGAGCTCGCGGCATTACTTGCCATTGTGCAACACCGGTGACGTAACGGGGAACCGAAGTGCGGTCCGTACAGTTACACCATCGGCAGAGAAATATGCGCGGGAGAGGAGGAACGCGGAAGAGACATTTCCAGCGCGCGCTCCTCGCAGAGTGGAGCGATTTCGTCCGGAAAAATTTGTGGCATATTAGTTTCTCTGCGGGAAGAACAGTTTCCATCGAAAAAAAGTGTGGGGGTTCGGGAAATTTCATAGTCCCTTTAAACATAAATCAGATTGTTGTGGGGCTTAACAGCGACATAATGGACGAAAGCCGATTCCACGTTAATGGAGATGTGTCAGTAGGACAAGGGCTGAGTAGTAGGTGAGTCATCTCTGAATAGGAAATTAGCAACAGCACCTCTCAAAAGATCCAGTGGCACCCCCGGGCAAGAATTTCATCGTTTTAACCCTCCCACACTGGAACCAAGAAGCGTGGGATACGTAGCCGAAGGTTAAACTATCTGTTCTCGGGGCTATTCGTGCGGTCGCGACCCTCCGTAACATCGACGATTGTGTGGACGTTACATAAAACGATATACTGGCCACAGTAGACGACACGTATCAACGACGACTAAGTGCGCGTGGCCCATTTCTAACGCTAGTGTACGTCACCCTACGTCACATGGTATATGCTTGGGGTAGTTGGTACCTTGGCGAGGTTGACATAATGCAGTGTTATGAACAAGGGTCAAACACGAAGGGGAAAATACAACCACACACACGTTTTCCTTCAATGTTGATGTTTGTGAAAAAAAAAAAATTGGGATCGACTTAAGTCGTCACGCGACAAATTCGGCTACTCCCATAAACGGACCCCCACCAAACTTAAGAAGGAATGGAAAAGGAAAACAACGCAATTTTCGCGAAAACTGTGGGCCAAAGGCCAAGTCATCGGTTAACGTTACGCAGAATGAGTCACACGGTTTTACGCTTAGTCGACAGACTCCCACGCGCAGCGCTGAATAAATGTCACAAGCTCTGCCAAGGCAGCATCCCTCTTGTCAGGTGGCTAACGATCGAGCACTTTTAAGCCTTAACCGCATGCGGCGGTTTCTCGACGGAAAGACGGCCAACTTTCCCACCGGCATGACAACTCGAAGGAAAAACGGCGGGATGAACCGCATGCACAGATTTCCACTGTGGCGGACGGTGGCGCCCTAGCGGCCGTTTCGTTAGTCCGTGTTAAATTTTGACTTCAAATTAACCGATAAATATTCTCCTACACACAGAAAAGTTAGAGTGACACACAGAACAAGTTCTTGAAGTCAAAGCATATTCGCGAAGCAACCGTTAAAAAATGCGCCCTCAGACAGCAGCGGGCGGGCGAGACCGTGCCTTCCCACTTCCAAGGTTAGCCATACGAGCATCCGAAATGCCCGCCACTGGTACGGCATGTCCGCTCATGGAACGATAGCGCGTGAAGCAGTGCTATTGGCAGCCGTCGAGCGGCCGCTTCCGCTCCTCGCCGAATTTTTCTGTTACCAGTGGGCGCGTTAGGTTCGTGCTCCGGGAACATTCCCTCTTTCAGGGGATCACTTAACACCTCCGAAGTGACTTCCGGTGCACGTTCCCGGGTGCACCCTGCGCACCCCTTCTTCGGAGCCGGGGAGCCTGGGAACGCTGGGGAAGAGCGAGGCCAGTTCCGGAGCGTGACGCATGTTCCGGTGTACTGCCTTTCGAAATGGCGCAACCGTTGGAACCACTGATCTCGATTGTAAAAGGCTGGATCGCGGATAGGGAGCGCGAGCGTGAAGAAACCGGCCGCCATCTTACGGTGCTCACAACAGTCGCCGCAGCGATCATGGCAACTTCTTGCAATTACGGTCGTACCAACCGTACTGGCAAGGTTACAGGGCCTAAATTTATACAGGTGAGTCACTCTTTATCGAGGAATAAATAGGCGTTCATTCTGTATATTTAGTTGACCATTATGAAGTGTTTTTTTGTCCAAAACGAGCACTGGATGCAGGTTGCTTAATCGCTCTTCCGACGTTCAATCGAGCACACTTGCATTTTACCCGGCGGCAAATACAGTTTGAATGCATAATATGCTTGAAAGAACACGTTACACTACACAGGTAGTGTTGTCATCAATATATGTGCGAGCACTCGAGCGCTTTTTTGCATGCATTGCTAGCATGGTACACGGTGTTCTCTGCGGAAGCAAGTGCCACATTCATTTCTTTGAATTACCTTCACGCGCAAGTTCGGTATTACGTCATAATGAGACCACGATTGTCACCTTTTTTCATGTATTGGTATTCTTTTGTGCCTTGGTTTGATTTGTGACAAAGAATCCTACATAACGGTGGTGTGGCGCGACTTGAATAACGCCTTTGTCTGAGCTGTATCGTCAGCTTGTTACGATAGTAATAATTTGTAGCGTGTCGCGCTATTTGAAGCAGTTTTTAAGGCAAAAGTGGTCTCTCAATACAGGTTTCGTCATGAGGGCTACCCAGTGAATAATCTGTGTAGTGTGATACGGCTGGGTGTACAGATAAGTGTCACGTTCCTCATCCACTGGTTTCTACTTTACAGGAAGGAACAACCTCAGTGCACGCACTGTGGTTAGCCTCTCTCAGTTTTGCATATTTTCTTACATGTTCACATCAGAAATACACCTTACACTTTAGGCTCCTTCACCCAGCAATATAATAATTAGATATTATTATTCTTTTTAGAATAGTTTTTCATCTTTTTAATTTTTAGAAGATACACGGATTGTAAACCATGTTTTAAACTGATGTTTTAACATTTGTCCAATACATTTATTAAACAACATATTCATTTTTAAGTGGTTGCACCCAAATCAATGTTCTGATGTATTATTTCCTTTGTTGTCGATGCACCATAAAAATTGGAGTAATCATCATCAATGCAGGTTACTTCACAGCTGCCTCGACATACTCAAGAAATGGGTGCAGAACCTGCGTAATGCCCACAAACTTTGACTACCACAGCACCTCCAGAAAGTAAAGGCATATGTGTCACGTGGGATTTTTAAAGGCGTTCACAGTATATAATACCTTGTATTAACTGTTGTAGATGTAAGCCGTCTCTACAGTACACTCTCAGAAATTAAAACCGTGATAATTGTTTCAGTTAATAGGCATGCACATATACGCTATAAGAAAATTATTTCGTGAGAATGCACTTCTCTGGCTACTGGTGTTGTTTACATCTACTGTTGATCACATTCATTTATCACGTATTATATTCTTATATATACTATTATGTTAACACATATTTGATCACATTAAATTCAAAATTCATCATATATAAGAAAATACCAGGAGGGAAGTTGCTATTCATTGCTCATTCTAACCTAAAATTGAGTGCTACAAATTTAGAGAGAGTACCTGTCCATTGTCATTCCTAAAATATATATTGTCATTGTAGCAAGGTCATAAAACAATAAATGTAGTCTTTTGTGACCTCCCTGCACGTTCATTGTATCCTGAAACGCATAAGTGCAAGAAATAACTCGAATAAACTTGATGTCGTATATACTTGATATAAAATGTTGAATAATATAATGTATGATATAAAATGCTGAATAAACTTGAACTTGTATATTCTCTTTACTCACCATCAGTGGTCTTCTTTACAAAAGCATATCGTGTTAGATTTTTTTTGTTTACGTTTCACAGACTGGGTACACGAGGGCCAAAATGACAAAATCACAACTGTTTCAAGCTCCAAATCGTCCTGCTGCAATTATCCTGTTGCAGACCATACGTGTGTAGTGCAAGAAGGCCCTTGCACATCAAAATGTAAGATGGGAGTCACAGTTAATGCAAAGTGGTTCCTATGAGAGACTTCGATGCTGAACAAAATTGTGCAAACTGCGGAAGGTGCCATAGAAGATATTCAGAAAGCGTGTCTGGTCTCACAACGGTGTTACGACGCTCTCTATTAGATGACGATGATACTCATTGGAGTTTCAGATGTGCAGCTGCATTTTTTCGAACATGCTCCACATAACAAGCATGACAAAGTCAGCACTGGATAGCAGGCCCCTGTTCCTAAGCAGCGTTGCTCACGCTGCAGTTGTATTCAGCAAAAGCATGTGAGTACTCGAGAAGGGCATTCAGTTTGGCACAACCGCGCCTGCAAATAATCAACAAATGAAGGAAGAAACAAACAAACATAGAAGGGCTGTACTTCAAAAAGAGGTAAATCCTGCGTCTCAAGGAGGTGTTACCACTTTTAAGTAACTTAATTGATTAAGCTTACATCACTACCTGATTAACTGTCCTAACGAGCGTGTTCTAATTGCGTGAAGCAATTAGATCACGCTCACAACGTATTTGGGCTGCTTCGGTGTGTCCATATTTGTGAGGCAAAGCACCGCAGTCGTTCACTAAAAGACACTTTCTGCGGCGGTGCTTGATATAAATCATACGAAACCGATACACGGCTAAAACAACGGCTCTGATTCTACAGAACGATCTCTTTCTGCCATGCGAGTATATCCTTTCCCGGACCGTTCTTTATGGAACAATTTTTGTCCAGAACGCAGCACGGGATATTACATACATGGTGGTTGTTAACCTCACATCGTTTCTTGTTGAAATATTGGCTGGGAAACGTACTGTAGTACAATCCCCAGCGCTGCACTGTTGTGACGGTCTAGTTTCGGAATGCAAAACATAACGTAATTAAGAATCGAACGGCAGGACACCTGTGAAACACTGTTAGGATACATCAGTATACTGGCACCTTACAAAAGTGTGTGATGACAAGCAACGATCAACGCCTGCAGCGCTATAAATACTCACAATCTCCGTTGCCTCCCATTGTTTTCTATGGGCGCACACTGCGCTTTAGGGCCTCCCAGCATGGCGGCCCGAATGCACGCCTCTCCCCCGCGAGCCCCTCTCCCATGCGCCATCCAGCCTTTATACATAGAGATCTGTGCGCGTGACGTGCATAAGAGCAATGCCGCACGTGACTTGTGCATGCCTGTTTGCGCGATAGTTGATTGTCGCGTGCTAGCATTTGTCCATTATGATGTTTTTGAGTAGCAATCACGCGTTATGTAGACTAAAATGCAGAGTAGCGTCAATGTAAACACAGGTATCACGACGCAGCCTTCTGTTCAGTACACTCATGAACAAAAACACCTCTCTGCATTCCCAGCAACGGCACGGTCCTCCGCTCCACTTTGCCCATTGGGGACGTCATGCTCACGTGACGGCTGACGTACATAGAGGATCCTTGGGGCAAGGAGTATGCGAAGGAGAAAAACGAAACCGGATGTCTTCAGAGGAGTATTTTTTATTCGATATCTCGAAAACCACGCCGTTTTGTGAGCTGACACTTTCCACCCAGCATGTAAGCCTCCGTGGCAGTTGGAAAAAATCAACTTCCGGTTTTCCCGGACTGTCCCTTTAAGGCGGTGTCACACTGGGCCGACAACCGACAGAACCTGTCGACTGACATCCAAAGGCGTCGTGTCTGCGAACCAGTCACATTGCACATACAAAAGACGGTCGACACAGACATTCGTATGTCGGCCGTCGCCGAATGCCGCTATCGACGGACCCTCCTGACAAACAAGCTTGGCACACTGAATGACAGCGACAACCGACAAGTCCCTTCTTTCAACATGGCGTCCCGAATAAGCCTTTTGGGAAAAGTACGGCGAATTCTCGTTGTTTACACTTGGTAGTCATTATCACGAACATACGAGACCAACACAGACGCAGGTGTATCTCATTCCTTGACGCTATGTCTCCCCTGCTTCAGTTCACCTTAGAAGGCTTTGCAATGCGCTTTCCGTGGCGTATTCGGCCCTTGGTGATTGCGTCAGGTGAAGTGGGATTGTGTGCGCTGACATGTGTGTTGTTTACGTTCATGGACCCCTATTCCGTTTTGGGATTCGTCAACGGTGCTCCGAGTGGTGACCTCATAATTATTCTATGTACGCTTCGATACCCCACCCGACGGGGGACTCCTAGGTTGAACTTCTGGACAATCGGACTCCACAACCGCAAGTTCAATTTCTCCCGTCTTACTGTTCTCCTTCAACCAGCGAGCTTGTCCTCCAAGCTGAGTTTGTTACAATACTTCATGTTCCAGCATAACTAGTAGAGTGTTTGTAATAAATTATGCTACCGATACGAGTGTGTGACTGGATTACTCAATGATCGGGTGACCTGCATGTCCTGCTTTTAAAATAGTTGCTGTTGTTAAGTAAATACAAATACTTCTACCATTTAATACCGTTCGTGAATAGGCCAAGCCACAATCTATGCCTGAAAAAAAAGGAAAAAAAAACCTTTTCGTGCAGTATGTGTCTGTTGTCGGCGGTATACTTTGAGCAACGATCAAACCATTGACATCGTCAGACATTGTCTGTCTTCCGATTTTGTCATCCAAATGTATCATACAGAAGCGACATTTTGTCGAATTGCGTCTGTCGCTGTCGGTCGGCGCAGTGTCACAGCTGTGCTTTGCAATACAAAGTATGGTGACAACGTCTGTCTTCCGTCGGCGCCATGTCAGTGTCAGTGTCATGTCGGTCCAGTGTGACAGCGCCTTTAGAGTGAGACGGAGCGGAGCATAACGACACGAATCATCAGCCACTGCTGGTGAGTTCATAGTTCGACGGCACTCGGTGAAACGCGATGCGTCAGCAGCCGTCGGGGGAGCAGAGCAATGCTCAACATCTGGCGCCGGCCACCGAGCTGTGCACGGCGTGAGCTCTGGTGGGCTCGCGTTTCTCATGCAGGAAGGAAACACAAGGAGCGGCTCTCCGCACCAGGCTAGCGTAGCCACCCTCTAGCGGTCGCTCGAGTCAACATCGCCCATTGCTTCCTGTCCACCACGTGATCCCCTCTAAAGTTTCGGTTTTGCGATACTTTGTTTCTCGCGCTGCTCTCCGTATGATTTTGCTTTTTGAAAGTAATTTATTGTGAACTACAGCTCGCATTGTCTGCTCTGCTGGCGCCATGCTGTCTGGAGGGTCACGTGAGCGGTCATGTGGTAGACAGGACTGTACCAGAATACAATTCGAAGCCGGATACGCTCGTGCCGATTGAAAACTGTCGGAAGGGTCGCTCCTTGTGTTTCCTTCCTCCATGGCATTTTTCATTATGGCGTCGCCCATTGTCATTGTCCTGGACTCTCTGTTAATTTGTTTTGCCCACACCGGCCTTGTGATTACAAAAATGTTTAACTAGATCCTATGGGAGTTGTATAGAAATGCCTAGATAAAGCAGATTGAATTTCTACAGGAATACTGTACAGTTTTCATGTACTCTTAAATATATTTTCTATAGATAATTGGTGACTGGTTTCTATAGAATCTGGATACAGGCGAGTGGATACAAATCCTATACAAAGCAGTTAGGAACTGTAAAGAAACTGAATAGAGATTGAATTGAGTAGCTGTCCGGGAATTCTATACATTTCTTGTTCGATGTATATACACCACGTATACATTGTCTTTATTTGTGATGCTTGGTGTTTGACTGCATAGCCCTGAGGAACATGCAACATTGACGATGTTGTAAGGTAAAACACACTCAGATTTATTTACATTTTATGTACAAAATTACTGTTGTGAGTGGCCAACAATGTAAATAATTTGAGTTTTTCAATTTTGTTCTGAAAGTTATTATTTTCCTTTTCACTAATTTATTTTGTGAAAATAAATCAATTTGATAGCTGCAAAGACAGTTACTGAGTGTTGTGCGGGTATTGAGCTACGTAAGGTGAGAAGATACATTTCGATAGGGGATATGTCTCTATTGAGAATGGATACAGAATATATACATTCTGGATTCGGATGTCTGCACAGAAAATAAATTAATTTGATAGCTGCAGAGCCTGTTACTGATAGTGCGCAGGTATCTAGCTACATAATGGTGAGAAAATATATGTTTCATGGAGGATTTAAATCTATAAATAATGGATACAGAATATATACATACTGGATTTGTATGTTTCTATAGAAAACATATAGAACCCACTAATTAAGCTCCCTATATAGATCCTATGCAGTTTTTAACTACAAGATAGACACTGGATACGCTAGGTAGGCATTCTATAAAACCCCTATAGAAACTAGAAATTCATTTTCGTAAGGGATGTCACCCGCGGAAACTGGTCTATAGAATACACGACCGATGGTCTATAGACGCGCGACTTTCTTCTTCAACTGAATGTGCACGTTGGGGGTCCCAACCCTATTACAGCAGTACAAGCAAACACAATGGGAAAACGGATTGTTTTCCGTCGGATTCCAGCACGCGTGTACAGTTGCCAGGTATGACCGCTTTCCCTATACGAAGTGAGAAAACCTTTTATAGCTTTTTCGTTAGATTATGACCCCGGTAGGATTAAGATGAGGAAGAGTGGCGTAGCGATAGGTTCCTGTAGGCGCGGAGTGATGGCGAAGACTACGTCTGACTCTAAACCAACTTCTAAAACGCGGGTGCTTCTCAACGCTGGTGCGGGCGCCTAAGAGCTGCGTTCCAAAATGACACACATTTAGCCACCATGAGTTTGTGACATCATGGCATTCTTCCTGACCCACATGAAAATGAAGGGAAGCGAATTCGACCCGCACATTTAGATATGGCAAAGAAAATGTGCAAAGAATGCCTACGAGAAGACTGTAGAAGTGTTCCTTTTATTTTCCTTATATTTTATGGGGGGAAAAAGGTCCCTGGTTGTGTGGGCAGAAAAATGGTCCCCCAGGCTCCTGCGCATCCAAAAATACGAGGGTATGGTTGCCGATAACTGATGAAACACGTCACAGCCGACCGAGTTTTACCATTCGCTCTCCCCATTTGTTGAAAAAGGAGGCATAGACCTTTTCTCATATGTTAATAGATAATAACATCTCCAAGCGAATGTAATCGCTTTTATGTTCACCATGTATGAATGGAATGCGGCTTTTATTCTTCATAAACATCGATGTTAATTAAGAAACCTGTGTCCCCCAATTTTTAAAAATCAGGAGGGTGTATGACAGCATTTGGTCGGCTAGGATCAGTTTCATGGAGTTTCCAGAGTGACTGCTCTATTTTTGTGCACACGGAACCCCGTTGGACCATTATTTCCGCCCACGCAACCAGGGACCATTTTTTTCGGGACCCGAGAACGCCCCACGGGGTACAAGGTTCTAGAGTTTCCCGCCAAATCCACACGAAGTGGACTTGAGAAGAAAATTAATGTCAGCCGTCAAACGTACACGTGTCACAAAATAAGCTATTTTTGTGTACACGGAACCCCGTTGGACCATTGTTTCCGCCCACGAAACCAGGGACTATTTTTTTCGGGACCCGAGAACGCCCCACGGGGTACAAGGTTCTACAGTTTCCCGCCAAATCCACACGAAGTGGACATGAGAAGAAAATTAATGTCAGCCGTCAAACGTACACGTGTCACAAAATAAGCTATTTTTGTGTACACGGAACCCCGTTGGACCATTGTTTCCGCCCACGAAACCAGGGACTATTTTTTTCGGGACCCGAGAACGCCCCACGGGGTACAAGGTTCTAAAGTTTCCCGCCAAATCCACACGAAGTGGACATGAGAAGAAAATTAATGTCAGCCGCCAAACGTACACGTGTCACAAAATAAGCTATTTTTGTGTACATGGAACCCCGTTCGACCATTATTTCCGCCCACGAAACCAGGGACTATTTTTTTCGGGATCCGAGAACGCCCCACGGGGTACAAGGTTCTAGAGTTTCCCGCCAAATCCACACGAAGTGGACATGAGAAGAAAATTAATGTCAGCCGTCAAACGTACACGTGTCACAAAATAAGCAATTTTTGTGTACACGGAACCCCGTTGGACCATTGTTTCCGCCACGCAACCAGGGACCATTTTTTACGGGACCCGAGAACGCCCCACGGGGTACAAGGTTCTAGAGATTCCAACCACGTCCACACGAAGTGGACATGAGAAGAAAATTAATGTCAGCCGTCAAACGTACACGTGTCACAAAATAAGCTATTTTTGTGTACACGGAACCCCGTTGGACCATTGTTTCCGCCACGCAACCAGGGACCATTTTTTTCGGGACCCGAGAACGCCCCACGGGGTGCAAGGTTCTAGAGTTTCCCGCCAAATGCACACGAAGTGGACAGGAGACGAAAATTAATGTCAGTCGTCAAACGTACACGTGTCACAAAATAAGCTATTTTTGTGTACACGGAACCCCGTTGGACCATTGTTTCCGCCACGCAACCAGGGACCATTTTTTTCGGGACCTGAGAACGCCCCACGGGGTGCAAGGTTCTAGAGTTTCCCGCCAAATGCACACGAAGTGGACATGAGAAGAAAATTAATGTCAGCCGTCAAATGTACACGTGTCACAAAATAAGCTATTTTTGTGTACATGGAACCCCGTTGGACCATTGTTTCCGCCACGCAACCAGGGACCATTTTTTTCGGGACCCGAGAACGCCCCACGGGGTGCAAGGTTCTAGAGTTTCCCGCCAAATGCACACGAAGTGGACATGAGAAGAAAATTAATGTCAGCCGTCAAACGTACACGTGTCACAAAATAAAGCTATTTTTGTGTACACGGAACCCCGTTGGACCATTGTTTCCGCCACGCAACCAGGGACCATTTTTTTCGGGACCCGAGAACGCCCCACGGGGTACAAGGTTCTAGAGTTTCCCGCCAAATCCACACGAAGTGTACATGAGAAGAAAATTAATGTCAGCCGTCAAACGGCACACGTGTCACAAAATAAGCTATTTTTGTGTACACGGAACCTCGTTGGACCATTGTTTCCGCCACGCAACCAGGGACCATTTTTTTCGGGACCCGAGAACGCCCCACGGGGTACAAGGTTCTAGAGTTTCCCGCCAAATCCACACGAAGTGGACATGAGAAGAAAATTAATGTCAGCCGTCAAACGTAAACGTGTCACAAAATAAGCTATTTTTGTGTACACGGAACCCCGTTGGACCATTGTTTCCGCCCACGAAACCATGGACTATTTTTTTCGGGACCCGAGAACGCCCCACGGGGTACAAGGTTCTAGAGTTTCCCGCCAAATCCACACGAAGTGGACATGAGAAGAAAATTAATGTCAGCCGTCAAACGTAAACGTGTCACAAAATAAGCTATTTTTGTGTACACGGAACCCCGTTGGACCATTGTTTCCGCCCACGAAACCAGCGACTATTTTTTTCGAGACCCGAGAACGCCCCACGGGGTACAAGGTTCTAGAGTTTCCAGCCAAGTCCACACCAAGTGGACATGAGAAGAAAATTAATGTCAGCCGTCAAACGTACACCTGTCACAAAATAAGCTATTTTTGTGTACACGGAACCCCGCTGGACCATTATTTCCGCCCACGAAACCAGGGACTATTTTTTTCGGGACCCGAGAACGCCCCACGGGGTACAAGGTTCTAGAGTTTCCCGCCAAATCCACACGAAGTGTACATGAGAAGAAAATTAATGTCAGCCGTCAAACGCACACGTGTCACAAAATAAGCTATTTTTGTGTACACGGAACCCCGTTGGACCATTGTTTCCGCCCACGAAACCAGGGACTATTTTTTTCGGGACCCGAGAACGCCCCACGGGGTACAAGGTTCTAGAGTTTCCCGCCAAATCCACACGAAGTGGACATGAGAAGAAAATTAATGTCAGCCGTCAAACGTACACGTGTCACAAAATAAGCTATTTTTGTGTACACGGAACCTCGTTGGACCATTGTTTCCGCCACGCAACCAGGGACCATTTTTTTCGGGACCCGAGAACGCCCCACGGGGTACAAGGTTCTAGAGTTTCCCGCCAAATCCGCACGAAGTGGACATGAGAAGAAAATTAATGTCAGCCGTCAAATGTACACGTGTCACAAAATAAGCTATTTTTGTGTACACGGAACCCCGTTCGACCATATTTCCGCCCACGAAACCAGGGACTATTTTTTTCGGGACCCGAGAACGCCCCACGGGGTACAAGGTTCTAGAGTTTCCCGCCAAATCCACACGAAGTGGACATGAGAAGAAAATTAATGTCAGCCGTCAAACGTACACGTGTCACAAAATAAGCTATTTTTGTGTACACGGAACCCCGTTCGACCATATTTCCGCCCACGAAACCAGGGACTATTTTTTTCGGGACCCGAGAACGCCCCACGGGGTACAAGGTTCTAGAGTTTTCCGCCAAATCCACGCGAAGTGGACATGAGAAGAAAATTAATGTCAGCCGTCAAACGTAAACGTGTCACAAAATAAGCTATTTTTGTGTACACGGAACCCCGTTGGACCATTGTTTCCGCCACGCAACCAGGGACCATTTTTTTCGGGACCCGAGAACGCCCCACGGGGTACAAGGTTCTAGAGTTTTCCGCCAAATCCACGCGAAGTGGACATGAGAAGAAAATTAATGTCAGCCGTCAAACGTAAACGTGTCACAAAATAAGCTATTTTTGAGTACACGGAACCCCGTTGGACCATTGTTTCCGCCCACGAAACCAGGGACTATTTTTTTCGGGACCCGAGAACGCCCCACGGGGTACAAGGTTCTAAAGTTTCCCGCCAAATCCACATGAAGTGGACATGAGAAGAAAATTAATGTCAGCCGTCAAACGTACACGTGTCACAAAATAAGCTATTTTTGTGTACACGGAACCCCGTTGGACCATTGTTTCCGCCACGCAACCAGGGACCATTTTTTTCGGGACCCGAGAACGCCCCACGGGGTACAAGGTTCTAGAGTTTCCCGCCAAATCCACACGAAGTGGACATGAGAAGAAAATTAATGTCAGCCGTCAAACGTACACGTGCCACAAAATAAGCTATTTTTGTGTACACGGAACCCCGTTGGACCATTGTTTCCGCCACGCAACCAGGGACCATTTTTTTCGGGACCCGAGAACGCCCCACGGGGTACAAGGTTCTAGACTTTCCCGCCAAATCCACGCGAAGTGGACATGAGAAGAAAATTATTGTCAGCCGTCAAACGTACACGTGTCACAAAATAAGCTATTTTTGTGTACACGGAACCCCGTTGGACCATTGTTTCCGCCCACGAAACCAGCGACTATTTTTTTCGGGACCCGAGAACGCCCCACGGGGTACAAGGCTCTAGAGTTTCCCGCCAAATCCACACGAAGTGGACATGAGAAGAAAATTAATGTCAGCCGTCAAACGTAAACGTGTCACAAAATAAGCTATTTTTGACTACACGGAACCCCGTTGGACCATTGTTTCCGCCCACGAAACCAGGGACTATTTTTTTCGGGACCCGAGAACGCCCCACGGGGTACAAGGCTCTAGAGTTTCCCGCCAAATCCACGCGAAGTGGACATGAGAAGAAAATTAATGTCAGCCGTCAAACGTACACGTGCCACAAAATAAGCTATTTTTGTGTACACTGAGCCCCGTTGGACCATTGTTTCCGCCACGCAACCAGGGACCATTTTTTTCGGGACCCGAGAACGCCCCACGGGGTACAAGGTTCTAGAGTTTCCCGCCAAATCCACACGAAGTGTACATGAGAAGAAAATTAATGTCAGCCGTCAAACGGCACACGTGTCACAAAATAAGCTATTTTTGTGTACACGGAACCTCGTTGGACCATTGTTTCCGCCACGCAACCAGGGACCATTTTTTTCGGGACCCGAGAACGCCCCACGGGGTACAAGGTTCTAGAGTTTCCAGCCAAGTCCACACGAAGTGGACATGAGAAGAAAATTAATGTCAGCCGTCAAACGGCACACGTGTCACAAAATAAGCTATTTTTGTGTACACGGAACCTCGTTGGACCATTGTTTCCGCCCACGAAACCAGGGACTATTTTTTTCGGGACCCGAGAACGCCCCACGGGGTACAAGGCTCTAGAGTTTCCCGCCAAATCCACGCGAAGTGGACATGAGAAGAAAATTAATGTCAGCCGTCAAACGTACACGTGCCACAAAATAAGCTATTTTTGTGTACACTGAGCCCCGTTGGACCATTGTTTCCGCCACGCAACCAGGGACCATTTTTTTCGGGACCCGAGAACGCCCCACGGGGTACAAGGTTCTAGAGTTTCCCGCCAAATCCACACGAAGTGTACATGAGAAGAAAATTAATGTCAGCCGTCAAACGGCACACGTGTCACAAAATAAGCTATTTTTGTGTACACGGAACCTCGTTGGACCATTGTTTCCGCCACGCAACCAGGGACCATTTTTTTCGGGACCCGAGAACGCCCCACGGGGTACAAGGTTCTAGAGTTTCCAGCCAAGTCCACACGAAGTGGACATGAGAAGAAAATTAATGTCAGCCGTCAAACGTACACCTGTCACAAAATAAGCTATTTTTGTGTACACGGAACCCCGCTGGACCATTATTTCCGCCCACGAAACCAGGGACTATTTTTTTCGGGACCCGAGAACGCCCCACGGGGTACAAGGTTCTAGAGTTTCCCGCCAAATCCACACGAAGTGTACATGAGAAGAAAATTAATGTCAGCCGTCAAACGCACACGTGTCACAAAATAAGCTATTTTTGTGTACACGGAACCCCGTTGGACCATTGTTTCCGCCCACGAAACCAGGGACTATTTTTTTCGGGACCCGAGAACGCCCCACGGGGTACAAGGTTCTAGAGTTTCCCGCCAAGTCCACACGAAGTGGACATGAGAAGAAAATTAATGTCAGCCGTCAAACGTACACGTGTCACAAAATAAGCTATTTTTGTGTACACGGAACCTCGTTGGACCATTGTTTCCGCCACGCAACCAGGGACCATTTTTTTCGGGACCCGAGAACGCCCCACGGGGTACAAGGTTCTAGAGTTTCCCGCCAAATCCGCACGAAGTGGACATGAGAAGAAAATTAATGTCAGCCGTCAAATGTACACGTGTCACAAAATAAGCTATTTTTGTGTACACGGAACCCCGTTCGACCATATTTCCGCCCACGAAACCAGGGACTATTTTTTTCGGGACCCGAGAACGCCCCACGGGGTACAAGGTTCTAGAGTTTCCCGCCAAATCCACACGAAGTGGACATGAGAAGAAAATTAATGTCAGCCGTCAAACGTACACGTGTCACAAAATAAGCTATTTTTGTGTACACGGAACCCCGTTCGACCATATTTCCGCCCACGAAACCAGGGACTATTTTTTTCGGGACCCGAGAACGCCCCACGGGGTACAAGGTTCTAGAGTTTTCCGCCAAATCCACGCGAAGTGGACATGAGAAGAAAATTAATGTCAGCCGTCAAACGTAAACGTGTCACAAAATAAGCTATTTTTGTGTACACGGAACCCCGTTGGACCATTGTTTCCGCCACGCAACCAGGGACCATTTTTTTCGGGACCCGAGAACGCCCCACGGGGTACAAGGTTCTAGAGTTTTCCGCCAAATCCACGCGAAGTGGACATGAGAAGAAAATTAATGTCAGCCGTCAAACGTAAACGTGTCACAAAATAAGCTATTTTTGAGTACACGGAACCCCGTTGGACCATTGTTTCCGCCCACGAAACCAGGGACTATTTTTTTCGGGACCCGAGAACGCCCCACGGGGTACAAGGTTCTAAAGTTTCCCGCCAAATCCACATGAAGTGGACATGAGAAGAAAATTAATGTCAGCCGTCAAACGTACACGTGTCACAAAATAAGCTATTTTTGTGTACACGGAACCCCGTTGGACCATTGTTTCCGCCACGCAACCAGGGACCATTTTTTTCGGGACCCGAGAACGCCCCACGGGGTACAAGGTTCTAGAGTTTCCCGCCAAATCCACACGAAGTGGACATGAGAAGAAAATTAATGTCAGCCGTCAAACGTACACGTGCCACAAAATAAGCTATTTTTGTGTACACGGAACCCCGTTGGACCATTGTTTCCGCCACGCAACCAGGGACCATTTTTTTCGGGACCCGAGAACGCCCCACGGGGTACAAGGTTCTAGACTTTCCCGCCAAATCCACGCGAAGTGGACATGAGAAGAAAATTATTGTCAGCCGTCAAACGTACACGTGTCACAAAATAAGCTATTTTTGTGTACACGGAACCCCGTTGGACCATTGTTTCCGCCCACGAAACCAGCGACTATTTTTTTCGGGACCCGAGAACGCCCCACGGGGTACAAGGCTCTAGAGTTTCCCGCCAAATCCACACGAAGTGGACATGAGAAGAAAATTAATGTCAGCCGTCAAACGTAAACGTGTCACAAAATAAGCTATTTTTGACTACACGGAACCCCGTTGGACCATTGTTTCCGCCCACGAAACCAGGGACTATTTTTTTCGGGACCCGAGAACGCCCCACGGGGTACAAGGTTCTAAAGTTTCCCGCCAAATGAGAAGAAAATTAATGTCAGCCGTCAAACGTACACGTGTCACAAAATAAGCTATTTTTGTGTACACGGAACCCCGTTGGACCATTGTTTCCGCCCACGAAACCAGCGACTATTTTTTTCGGGACCCGAGAACGCCCCACGGGGTACAAGGTTCTAGAGTTTCCCGCCAAATACAAGAGTATTAATACCGAAACTACCGCAGTGTGTCGCTAAGAGAGCAGTCGTCCACCCCTCTGAGGCAATGAACTGGCCGCATTTCGCCTGTTCCCGCTTTCCGCTAGGGTGTCGTGCAGAGGTGAAAGTACACAGCTCGCGTGTTCCGTAAACTTTTGTCCTGACCTGTACGTGCCGAAATATGCCCGAGTATTTACCGCGGCACGATATGCAAGGGCAAAACACCCCCGGGAACCTGTGTCGCGAATTTACGTTTCACGAATCACTCCTCAAAGCAGCTTTGTTCAAAACCGCAAAAATATTTTCCACGCGAAAAAAAAAAAAGAAAAGAAGTCTATAGTAATAATATATGTACAAGTTCCTCGGCCTGATATTTGCCGGAGCGCGTTTTGCCGTCACGCGCCTAACGTATTGGTGTGCACGAGTTCTACGGTTGTGCATTAGAGTGCCACAGTATTTTTATGAAAGTTCCACGTTATGTTCCTTATTTTGTGATCGAGGTATCGTATATCATATTTTATGACCGAGTCAAAAACGGAACATAAACAAGGTCCCATGACTTGAAGATGACTTTTCGTGTGATGTGGAGCCAGGACACGACAGCGATATCGACACGAGCGAACTATTGCTGGTGGTTTAAAAAAAAAATTAACATTGTGACAACCTTGCGCGAACCTAGTAGAGCAATGTGGCCAGACGTGTGGCAGACCGCGCAAACTATGACGGCGCACTTCTCAAAACTTAGAAATCAACTTTATGATACTTCACAAGTAGAAGCAACACTTTGAGAGAACACAGTGTGGATACATGGTTTTCAATGACATAAGTGCATTAGAGTCCCCAATACTACAGGCTGAGAAAACTTGAGTGATGGGCGACAAACAAAAACAAACACGACATGGTTGTGTCACCCATCGCGGAGGCTTGCTCAAGCTGAGGTTACTCCAACAGCTAGTCTGCATCTGCGTCATATTATGTATAGGTCCTGAAGACACGTGATTTATTCCGTTGTTTGGTCTGGCAACCCAGGAGTGTCCGAAGGGGGATTCAGGAGGAATGAAATCGATACTTTGCAGATGCGGACATATAAAGAAGGAATAAGGAACGATTGATTGATTGATCGAATGGTGAAGGCAAAAATGTAGATGCTAGTCCCAAAGTAGTTGAGATTTGCTAGTCCAGAATTATTCGGGACTCGTTTATCAGTAAAATAAATTTGTCTTTTAAACTTTATTTTCTGCGAGTTTATTGGCACGTCGTAGATACAGACCATCGACTTTGGAAAATTTACTTTTAAAGTTCGATTTGTGAGATCCATTTTTCAATTCAGTCTATCTTTACATTGGTTACTTCAGCGTCGTCCCATTGTTCCGATTATGGGTTCTGTATCAAGGGCGACTTCCGTATCGCTTTACGAAGGAACCTGTGACGTCAGCAGACATTGATTTTGTTCTCTATCTTGGCAGGGAGGCGCAAGACTCCCATTTTGAACAGATCAGAAGACGAAATAACATTCTGAATGACAGAAGGACAGAACTTACCTTATTCGATGTTATAGAAGTGTACAAGCGTCGCAGTTCCCTTGGGTGCCCTTGGTTGGATGAGAGAGTGTCGTCGAATGGCTCAACGAATACCTGCTATGCCAAAGTAAATAAATAAATAAATAAATAAATGTCGAGGGAATGTGAGCGTGACCAAGGTCACAGGGACCAACTATGCTATGTGATGTGCTCAATGTAACATCGCCACCATGGAGCCTATAGTAGTATTAGAGTCTTACATACCTTTGTTGGACATCACGTGATGTTTTTCCAAGTACCCCGCGGATCACGTGTCAGTCTTTGGACCCTGCACTGATGGTTTCCTGGTTCGTCGTCATGGGTTTTCCAAGGTCAGACCAATGTCCCTCCTGTAACGTGCCACGTGACTTACAAACTGCTCTGATGATCTGCCATCGTTAGAGATGACACGTGACGTCACAAGCGTGGCGGAAAGCGTGTTGTCTTAAATTCCATATAAGGCCATCTCCATGCTTTGTAATTACATACTTCCCTTGACGTTCCAAGGTGTATGTGGTAGAAAGCATGCTACGAAACGATGATTGGTGGACGGTCGAGGTTTCCTTTATTATAAGGGATACTACCAAAACTAACATAGTGGTTAGCATGATGGCTTCGCCACGCCGAGACCGGGAGGTGACACGGGTTCGAATCCTGTCACCGGCTGTGCTTTCCGAGGTCTTCCGTGGGTTTTCCGAAGACTCAGACGAATGTTCCCCACAGTTCCCCCTGAAGTCGGCCCAGGACGCACATTAACCCTCCTGTCCCCAACTCCTCCCCGCTGTCCTCTCTCCATTTGTTCACGTCTGTACGTCACTCACAGCCACAGTTGCTTCGCGGCGCTCACACGGAATTCAAATAACACTATATATGAAAGAGATAATAACAGTTGCGCTAAGTATTCGGGCAACAAAAGACGTTTATAAGGTCATGCCCAAAAACTGTGAAAGATAAACATAAACTGTCCATAATCTTTTAAATGCCCCCTCCCATGTCTAATATTATTGAGCTTTAATTCCTCCTAAAACAACCGCTCATAGCCATCTCGTTGATAGACACACCCTTCATGGAGGACATTACGTTTATATTTTTCACGAATGACCGTTAGAATTGTAATGTCATACACTTGACAAACTGCACAAATATAAAAATGTGTATTATAACACGCATTAATTAAGCTAGAAGGGAAAATGATTATATATTACGATATCTTATCCCGTATGTGAGCAAGACTTACACACACTCACTGCACGGTGACTAAGGAAAAGACAAGGTTCGAGAGGGTACTTCACGTGATGCCTTCATGGGTTCGTATCGTCTTATCAGTTGTTTTTGCACCTGCAGACCACCCAAGGTGACCTTTCCTAGCGAGGACATCATTAAACTTACACTTTATATAACGAACTATGACAAACAGACGACAACAATTGTTCAGAAAGACACCACCATACACGAGAAGGGATGGCAAGTGAGATTGTTCCCCACTGCGGATGCAACAGATCGTGTTGAGATGATAAGGGGGATACTGATGAGCGAACTACGCAGATATTTAGGGAGTGTAACATTAATGACGAACATTCGAATTAACCGTAACACACCCGCCAAAAAAGGGGGAAAAGGCAGACGGCACAAATAGGTGCGAATTCTGAGCGACCATCGGTGAGAGTGGCGCTTTATATTAATCCAAGGAGAAACAAGGGCACGCTTCGGTGATCCTTGTGAAATTTAGTTAGCCAGACGCAGGGTACGTACAATTTACAATCACTGTGAGAACAGCAAAAAGAAATCGGGACTACACAGTGACACGCTACAACGCAGCATAAATAATAGTGAAAGATATACGCATTGGGGATCTCACCTTACTCTTGAGTTTCACTGATGTTCACGTGAAGAGATGGAGCTCCATCGATCACCTGGCGGGGTCTGGAGGGACGCTTATGGGAAACCTGCTTATGTGGAAGGCAGATAAGGCGTTATCTTTCACCGCGCCTTTGTTTGTCATGCGTGTAAGTGTCACCTCCTGGTGTGGGAATGTGGGTTTAGAGTAAGACCGAAGGAATAGAGTTACACCACTACACTGCAAGCAGTATTTAAATGATAAATCGTGGCTTGAGTAGTAAAATAGTATGGAATAGTAGCATAGCATGGTTTGGTACATGATGCCTTTTAAGCAAATATAGTATAGAATGTGGTGAACTCACATTCATAGTCTATGCCTTGATTGATAGAGCAGAGATGACGTCATCGGGTATCATTGCTTTGGAGCGAGTATCTTAGTAAATGAAAGTGGTATAATGCGGAGAAAATTTAATAGAGGAGAGGATATTGTTGGCACTTTCCACCAGAGTGAGGGCGAGATTCAACACAATCCATTTTAAACTCTGCATTAAAGAGTGTACGTAATCTCTTTGATACAATCCCTGCTATCTTCCAAGACATTATGCACCTCTGTTCTATCCTTTCTGAACTACAGAAGGCAAACAGCTTTGCAGGTCCTCTGGGGTTATAGGGAAGATTGGAGTGAATCGATGTGCTCGATTTGGCCGATAAAATCTCGAGACCATGTTCGCATAAGGCATCAGTCCGAAATAGACGGTAATGCGAAGGAGATTATAAATTTTAAAGTTAACGCTTCCCACACGTAGGTTATTCCTCTGTAGAATGCTCCAAAGGAGAACGTCCGAAATGCTGACTCCATATTTGCCTTGTCTCTGTATTATTTACGACGGAAATGTTCCTGAAATGAGGATGAAGTGATGGTATTCGACATAAATATGTTTGTAGAGTGGGTATTATAATAGAACTGCGTTAAAACCTTCCGGGTATTTGCTTCTTCCTGCCGATGTCTACCTTAAGAGTGGAATTATACCAAAACCAGCTCCCGTGGCATAGAGGTTAGGATGATCACTTTGCTACGCCGAGACTGGGACGTGACACGGGTTCGAATCTTGTCACCGGCTTTGCTGTCTGATGTTTTCCCTGTGTTTTACGAAGACTTAATAGAAAAATGTCCCCCACAGTTCTCCCTGAAGTTGGCCCAGGATGCACATTAACCCACCTGTCCCCAACCCCTTCCTGCTGTCCTCTCTCCATTTGTTCACGTCTGTACGTCACTCATAGCCACAGTTGCCTCGCGGCGCTCACACGGAATTCAAATAAACACATATAAAAAAGATTATAACAATTGCGCTAAATATTCTGGCAACAAAAGACGTTTATAAGGTCATGTTCATCAACTGTAAAAGATCTCAAACTGTTCGTAATGTTTTAAATGCCCCCTCCCATGTCTGTAATATTCTTGAGCTTGAATTCCACCGCTCATAACAACCGCTTTAAAAACAACCGCTCGTAGACACAACCTTCACGTGGACATTACGTTTATATTCATGAATGACCGTTACAATTGTAATATCTTATACATAACAAAACTACACAAATATAAAAATGTGTATCATAATTTGCATTAATTAAGCTAGAAGGGAAAAATATTATATATTACAAAGTCTTATACCCTATGTGAGCAACACTTACACACATTCACTGCACGGTGACTAAGAGAGATAAGGTTCGAAAGGATACTTCACGTGATGCCTTCATGGGTTCTCATCGTCTTATCAGTTGTTTTTGTACCTGCGGACCACCTAAGGTGACCTCTCCTAGCGAGGACATCATTAAACTTACATTTGATATAACGAACTATGAGAAAAAGCCGACAGCAATTGTTCAGAAAGACACCACCAGACACGAGAAGGGATGGCAAGTGAGATTGTTTCCCACTGCGGATGCTACACATCGCGTGAGACGATAAGAGGGCGGGCAATGCTGGGCAAACTACGCAGATATTTAGGGATAGTAACATCAATAACGAACATTTGAATTAACCGTAACACGCCCACCGAAAAAGGAAAAAAAAGTCAGACGGCGCAAATAGGTGGGAATTCTGAGCGACCATCGGTGAGAGTGGCGATTTATATTAATCCGAGGAGAAGCAAGGGCACGCTCCGCGGTGATCCCTGGGGGTTTTAAGTAATCACCTTCCGGACGCAGCATACGTTATTTACTGTGACGATACAGATTAATACATTATGAGTCGCAGAGGAGTTGCAGGGTCAGGGAAGATAAACGCAAGAAAATTCCGCTTCTAAAAATATGCCATACAGTTGATAAAAAATAATTTACGAACCCTGTGAGAACAGTAAACAAAAATCGCAACTACACAGTGAAACGCTACAACGCAGCATAAATAATAGTGAAAGATATACGCATCAGGGACCTCACCTCACTGTGGATTTCTTTTAAGTATAGTAGTGTAGAAAGTGGTGAACTCACATTCATAGTCTATGCTTTATTTGAGAGAGCAGAGATGACGTCATCACATATGGTTGCTTTGGAGCGAGTATCTTAGTAAATGAAGGTGGTATAATGTGGGTGAAATTTAATAGAGGAGAGGATATTGTTGCCACTTTCCCCCATAGTAAGGGCGAGATTCCATTTTAAGCCTTTTTCTTTAAATTTCTGGATTGAAGACATTATGTAATCTCTTTGGTACAATCCCTGTTGTCTTCCCAGACCTTATGCAACTCTGTTCTTCCCTTCCTGGACTATAGAAGGCAAACAGCTTTGCAGCTCCTTTGGCGTTATAGGGAAGATTGGAATGAGTCGATGTGCTCGATTTGGCCGATAAAATATCGAGACGAATTTCGCATAAGGCACGAGTCCGAAATAGACGGTAATGCGAAGGAGATTATAAATTGTAAAGTTAACGCTACCCACACGAAAGTTATTCGTTTGTAGAATGCTCCAATGGAGAACGTTCGAAATGGTGACGCCATATTTGCCTTGTCTCTGTATTATTTACGACGGAAATGTTCCTGAAATGATGATTAAGTGATGATATTCGACATAAATATGTTTGTAGAGTGGGTATTATAATGGAACTGCATTAAAACCTTCCGGGTATTTGCTTCTCCCTACAATATGTCTTCTGTAGTCCATCATTCGAGACAACTTGGAGAATATGACTTCAGAACAGACGTCTTCCTTCAACTGCACTACATCACGATGGAAGAGTTTGTCAAAGAATGTTGTCTGTAAATCGAATAGCGCTTTGTTTTCTGATTATGTTATCGTACAACTAGAGTCTGTTTACATGCATCCATTTATATCTGTATGCACGCATGTCATGCGCGTGCAAGATGTGTTTCCTTTTGTTTCGTAAATTCATTCCTCGCTGCTCTAAAGTCTTCGACGATGCAGATATATTAATAAACTAAACAGACATTCTAGCCAGTCCTACTGTCCTCTCTCTTGTTAAAACCAGTAAAACTGTGCAATCCTCCTCTCTAGTTGTCGCCGTCTGTTCCCCGTAATGGCAGCTGTTGTATTAAAGAGTTGTCAGGAAATAATAGAAAAAATAACACGGCGGCTTCCAAAGTCTTTGATGCAATTATGGTGCTTATCTATTCTCAGAACCTGTTGGAAACGGCGTGTTTCATGGCCTCTTCGCTAGATAAGGTCTCCTCTTGGGTCCCGCCGGCACGAAAACAACTGATAAGGCGATAAGAACGCACGAAGCCATGAAGAGCAATTCCACTCGAGAGTTGTCGGGAAATAATAGAAAAAATAACACGGCGGCTTCCAAAGTCTTTGATGCAATGATGGTGCTTATCTATTCTCAGAACCTGTTGCAAACGGCGTGTTTCATGGCCTCTTCGCTAGATAAGGTCTCCTCTTGGGTCCCGCCGGCACGAAAACAACTGATAAGGCGATAAGAACGCACGAAGCCATGAAGAGCAATTCCACTCGAGAGTGGTCTATCGATGAATGTTTTATAAAAGACACCAACATTCAAAGTTCGCACAACGACGTGAAACAACGACGACAATAGCAACAACAAGTAAATTAGAGTGAATGATAATATTGGGCCAAACTTAAGACTCAAAAAGCAAACTAATGGTGAGAAAGGATAAATAGGTAACTATAAACTATTTAGGACTACGCATTCATATTAGAGATGGGATGAATCCAAATGGTTCCGAATTCGAAATCGTTACCAAGGAAAGTTCTTCGAATCTTACGGAACTCCAATCTTTCCAATCATTTCTTTAAAAAAAGGTCTAAACAACGAGGAAAAAACAACGTACAGCAAATTGTTTCGTCCCCCCCTGTCCACCAGGAAAAAACAACGTACAGCAAATTGTTTCGAATCAGCATATGATACCTTTGTTTAATGAAAAACAAATTAAATGATTTTTGAATTTCAGGAGAAAATATAGCCATATTGTTCTCCTTAAAGTTAATTTCCCGTATTCACCAGTCCCACTTAGCCACTGGTTTAGTGACGTCTGGTTTAAGTTGATCACGTGAGAACTTCGTCCGCCAATCACGAGCAATCCTCCTCTCCAGTTGTTGCGGCCTGTTCGCCGTACAGGTGTCTTTGGATTGTCTCGCGGCATGGCTTAGTGGGTTAAGGCTCGTTGGTGGTAACAAAAGTCGTGCTGTAGACTGGGAGGTGGTGGGTTCGAATCCTACCACCGGCTGTGCTGCCTTAGGTTTTTCCTGGGTTTTCCGAAGACTTTCCAGACGAATGTCGGCACAGTTCCCCCAGAAGTCGGCCCAGGACGCATACTAATCCCCCACTCCTTCCTGCTGTCCTCTCTCCGTCTGTCCACATCTGTACGCCGCTCATAGCCACTGTTGCTTCGCGGCGCTAAAATGCAATAAAAAAAATAATAATACTAAGAACCAAAGTGTTCAATGCAATGAGGGTGCTTATCTATTTTCAGAACCTGTTGCAAACGCTGTATTTCACGGCCTCTTGGCTAGATAAGGTCTGCTCTTGATGATTGATTGATTGATTATGTGCCGGTCTGCTCTTGTATGCCGCCGGCACGAAAACGACTGATAAGGCGAGAAGAACGCACGGAGCCATCACGAAAGTGGTCTCGGCGTCGAATCTTGACAATGGACACCTACGTTCAAGCTGTGCACAATGGCATGAAAAAAAAAAACCAGGACGAGAATAAGGACAAATAAATTAGGGTGAATGATAATATGGGGCCAAAGTTACGACTCAAAACAAAAGTAACAGCGAGAAAGGATAACTAGTTAACTAAACTATTTACCACTACCATTTATATACTATGGATCGATATCTTGTGCCCTCAGTATGTGATTACCTCTGCATTCCGATATATTTGCCTCAAAATTTCACTATTTTCTAATTCGCTATTTCACTATCCTCACCTATTTTCGCTGTAACGCAATTAAGAGCCAGAGGTTGCAAAACTAATCAGAAGTGGAACTGTTACAATTGCAGTTAATGGAACAGAAATGTAACTAATTCATCAGCGATGTTGAAGTCCGTATAGTTATTTCGGCGTGTCGGTGCATTATACATACTACATAGCGATAATGCGTAATAGAGACAGTGAACGTTATGGCCGAGACAGGCACTCTGTAGCAGCAAGCTGATTTGAATCGATGCAACGAACACTTGAAGTGACTTCGACTACACTCTTGTCGATACCCGTCCGCCGGACCCGTCAGGGTGTCATACTACCTAGCGGGACGACGCTTTCATAGGAGACGCTCGGAGACGCTTTCATACGAACCAAATATACGGCACCCAAAGTAATATTGCCACGTATCTTCTTTGGGGCGACCACACGCAACAACAGGCAACCAGGCGTCGAACGACGGGCTGGGGCCTGTGACACGTCGCGCTACATTGCAAGCGATCCTTCTGGAAGCATCTGCTCCTTCGCTCGCATCAATCAAGGACGGGCCGACGAGCCTTGGAGAGGCTTCCCGAGCAGCACATTGTACTAAAAGTCGAGTGCAATAGGGGTGGACGGTACGTGTCTTATCAATGTTCGTTGTCTGTTCAATGTTTCAAGAGTCTGTTCAAGGTCTTCCACCCCTAGGTGGTTCAAGGCCAACCCCTATTGTATTCAACTTTTAGAACATTGAGTTGCCTGGGTTCTGTATGTCCTCCTCTCCACCGACGCGCGCTTTCTACAATGTTCGCCGCCGTGCATAAAAGTTTGTGAGCTCCCAGTCGGACCATTATTCTGTAGAGGACGATGGTCTTCCTCTACATGAGCCCCTACCGGCGATGATGGTATGCCACGGAGAGGCGATGACGGTAGCCTATCTCCATGGCCGCGCCGGTGGAACTGAGGCAGGTGCTCCAGGCGCGTGGCCATCTTCGTCGTTGTCCACGGCCCGCTACAGTGCTCCCCCCTCAGACGCGGAGCGGCGATAAGAAAGATCGAAAACTCACCGCCACACTGTGACCCCACTAGGACGTTTCGCTCTCCTCGACGCCCGCTTCGACATGGTCCACCTGGACATAGTGGGACCGCTGGCCCCGTCCTCCGGCAATCGCTATCCGCTCCTTGCAGTAGAGTTTCTCCAGCAGCTGGAGCGTCCTCTACCAGCCACGTGTTAGCATTTGAGTAGTAACTTCGGGGCGGGTCTCCTGCTTTCCTTCGGTTAGACTTGTCTCGCTAAATGTTATCCACTAAAGCGAAGCTTATTACAATCGCTCAGTACAGCGCACCTTTATTTAGTGGCTCTAGGTTAGACAAAGTTACACTGCGCGTTTGTAATTTCTTGTAATGAAACATGTATGAGACGCGACGCGCTTGCTAGGAATGACTCTAGCCAGGCAAACCTCGCCGAAATGAAAAAGGAGTTGAATACTCCCAATTTATTCCGTGGGTTTGACATTTTTACGGTTGCTGGTTTTCATGGTTTTCTTTTTGTTATTTTTTTATTTTTATTTTATTTTTGCGGTGGGTTTTAGTTTTCCTGGTTTCTGACGGATGGGTTGGTGTTGGGTTGGTGCTCTCTTTTGATAGATTCCTTGTGGAATTCGAGGGAGAGGTGAAATTGCGGTACTACATGATCATCTTTATAGGAAAGGCCCGTAATAGATAATAGTGAGTTTTAGCATACCGTACGCTGTCGTTTTTGCGTACGCAAGGGATAGCATCTTGGGCCTGCGCAATGCGTAAAGCCCTGCTTATGCCTTGCGCGTGCGAACCACCAACGCTGTCCCTTACGTGCGCAAAGGTGACGTTATACTGAAACTCACTATTAAGTGTATAGCAAAATACGCGGAAATCCACCCCTCTCATTACAGGGCTTTCTAAACGGCAACCTATAGAGACCTTACGTAATCCTTATTAAGCTAAAGGTGCCGTCATGTCTACTGTTCAATGAAAGAATGTCTAAAAATTGCTGTGTAGTTCTGCATCTTCGAAATTTCATTTTCGTTTCGAACGTTTCTGCAGAGTATACTATTATAGTTGTGCAATCAGCTCTCAGACATAATTTCGTTGACGCCAGAGAGCTACAAGGCCAAGGAAACGCCAGCTCAGTATCCATGGCAATTTTAATCGAAATTTATTATCCCCTGTACCGTTTGTGAATACTTTATGCAAACTCAGTGACCAACGTAGCTGTGACCTACCTCCCGGCGTGTTTTAACTCTACATATCTACCCCCCCCCTCCCTAACCATAACAATACCATAACCGTTCAACCACAACATAACAATTGGGCAAACCGACAACTACTGAGATTACATGCGTACGGAAATAGAATTTCGCAAAAGTCAGGGATTTTGGCACGAATCCAAGCCAGCACACGTTGCGACAATGCCCCGGGACATCTTCAGCACTAGCCGAATGATGTGCATTCACAGGTCCTTGACCCTTTGACAGCGCTACTTTGTCCAAAAATTTGTCCAGGAAGTTCATGGGCCAGAAACCGTGTCATAACAACAGTCAGCAACTTTAGCTATTTCTAAGGCCAAGTAGAGCGGGAACAGCCGCAACACAGTCAAATCGTGTAGTCAAAGCAAGCGAGGATACGCACCCTTCACTACCGAACATTTTGCACAGCGCCGGTAGGGGACATATGACGCTGGCTCCACCTGCGTGGTGCAAGGAGCGGATCTCCTCACCGCCCGTGGACCGTTACACTCGATGGCCAGAGGCGTTCCCCATGCCGGTCATGTCAGCCGAAACTGTCGCCGCCACCTTCTTGTCTATGTGGATATCGCGTTTTGGCGTACGATCCCAAATCACAACTGACCTGGGGCGACAGTTCGAAAGCCAGCTCTTCACCGCTTTCGCTTCCCTCCTCGGCACCACCAGGCTGCGCACAACGTCCTATCATCGGGTCACCAAATGTAGAGGACGATGGTCTTCCTCTACATGAGCCCCGACCGGCGATGATGGTATGCCACGGAGAGGCGCTGACGGTGGCCTATCTCCATGGCCGCGCCGGTGGAACTGAGGCAGATGCTCCAGGCGCGCGGCCATTTTCGTCGTTGTCCACGGCCCGCTACAATTGTTTTAATTAGTTCTGTCTAAGAGCTGCCGCTCTCGTGTTAGCCAGCTAAGCAGCTAGAATAAAGCGTTCGCCGATTATTCGCCGTCTCGCTCGTCTGTTTTCATCCGTGACAATATACTACTGCGTGTTGGGCTGAAGTAATGAGTTGCTCGCAACGATGTTCCACTATGAGGACCAGCTATTGTGGCAAAGTAATTAGGGTGGCCGCTTTCAATGCCGAGACTGTGAGGTGAAATAGGTTCCAATCGCAGCACCTTCTCTGCTGTCTGATGTTTTCCCAAGGACGCATACCAACCACTCTGCCTCTCACTCCTTCCTGCTGTCCTCTCTCCATCTGTCCATGTCTGTACGCTTCTCATAGCCACAGTCGCTTCGCGGCGCAAACGAGGAATTTTCTTTAAAAAATTCCTCCGCGCGAAACGAATAGAAAGCAGCGCTGGACAGCTGGCGATATACAAGCTGCACGCATAGCTTGGTCCGAATGCACGTGGAAACTGCAATACCGGGCACCAACATATATGAAGTGTGCAGTTTGAGGGATGCTAGCAGACGAGGAGAGAAGAAACCACACAGGACTGGCGTAATATACAGACTTAACAGTACTGAGTACTCGAATACCCGAGGCACTCCTACCATCTACGGACGACATTTTTCGTGTGCGCTGTGTACTAGCGAATCTTCAAAGACTGATACCTCGCCATGAGGAAGGAGGAACGTATGATATATCGTACGCGCCAAATCGACATTATCAATGATGAAAATTGGTCAATCGTAAATAAAAATCATTCACCCTGGTAAATGACAAAGTTACAAATCTCGCAACTTTCGAATCCTCTCTTTAAAAGCGTTTAAAAAGCCAGGAATAAAAAAAAACTCTTCTACTGAAACCACGAAGGGAGTTCCCTGCCGATTCGCTGGATTTCTACCAAACTATGTTTATATTTTTGTAACCCGAAGAGGTTCAGTCTCGTGCACGAAAGTCATGTTTACCGTGTGTAAATAAATCAGTCATTCCTACCGTATAAATATCACTTTCTGATTTTCTCACCACCGGCACCTTGAAATCGCCTATTTTTTCTGCCTTCGTATCGTCTATGTTGTACCGAAAAGTCATTTGAAAGTATTTTGAAGCATAACTTGATAACTTTGTTTAATAAAAAACAATTTCGGGGCAAGATATACATATATAATTCTTCCTAAGTGTAACTTATCTAACACGTTGTTGATCGACTACGGGAAATACATAAACTTCGCCTTCTGATCCTGGGGCCGCGGGTTCGAACCCGCCAACCGAGGCCGCCAGCAACTTGGTGGCAGGGTGCATCTTGCTTAAACATCCCATCTTCTGGGGTTATTAATTCTAGGGACATTAATTAAATTACAGTTACTAACACATGCATTTAAGGCACCTTGTAAATGGAAAATAATTCTGCAGGTAGTAAATTCCAATAAGATAACTGCTTGTACTGAATCGTTATGTGTGAAGGTGTGCGGCAACAGTGAGTAAACAAATGCATGTGAGAGTAACTTAAGGGGAGCATCGCATCTGTCGCGGTGGATACCGGAACTGTATTATTATATTCCTGGTTCATCACAGACAATGACGCCGAAAATCCGACGGGAATTGGTGGAGTTCCTTCTCTACAATTTAATGTAATGAAATGGCAACAGCAGATGAGGGACACTGAGAGCATTCCTGAATACCCTTTGTGTAGACGTCACTTGGGCAAGGCGAATCGGTGAGCGTCCTTTGGCACAGACAAGGCCAATCAAGGAATGGCACAGAGAGCTTAGTAGTAGACGGAGAGGTCCTACAGCCAAGAGTTCTCTCGAATCCAAGGGAAGCCTACTTTAATTCAATTATAAGCCAAAATTCAGTTCTAATCCAACACAACCCAGTTCTAAGCCATCCAATTGATCACTATTAGTTCCGCACACTTCACGGTTTGATTGCAGTCTGTCAACGAACGCAAAGACCATAATAAATATTTCGGAGAGACTTCTCAGTCAATACTATGCACTAAACGAATGTGATTTGTTCAAAATTTGTCTTAGTTGTTTTGGAATGCGGAGTAACGAGCGAATAGACATGAAGACCATGAGAAGTCGATGGTAGTCAGGACCGGCCGAAAGGGGAGCCAAACTTACTCCTGATGGGCCAAATGGTATGCATCACCGTGCTTTTTCATTGGTTGCATGCCCAGCGTTGCCTGAATTATCTTGAACTATGGGCTCTATGGGGAGCTGTGGGAGCCTGGTCTGGCTCGCGATGCTCCATGGCTCCAGGGCAAAGGGTGAGTGATTTGCCTCAGTGGTTAAACCTTTTCCCCGATGTGTCTGGTCTTGGCGCATTTTTGCCTAGCTGTGAGTTTGTTTTATGCGAACATGACCAGTGTATGCACTGCCCCATGTTTAGACTTGATTTGCAGTGTCTTCTTGCATTTTTACCCGCACCTAGTACTTTTTCTGTGTTCCAAGCAAACCAGAATGAGCCCAAACACTGTAGTTAGGCCTAAGCGCCCCGATGGCTAGCTTCGTGCTCGTCCTTTTCCCTCCCAATGAGTAATATTTTGTACATGATCTTATACTTGTTCAACAGTGTCTTTCTTGTTGCCATGTTTATTCCCCTCCAGTATTTTGTTGCTCTGTCTCTCTCTTTCATGCGTATCGACATCGGTGGAGCCATCTGGTGTGATGCCTTGCAACTCTTTTGCCACAGGTCTGTCCCTGCAACCCTCGTGCACCGGGGTGATTTCTTCGAGATGGCGTCGTCGATTTTCAAATAAATTATTCCTCTGTGTCTGCTCTCTATCTTTTTAGTTATTATTTTTCTACAACCCGAGTTTTATAAACAAAATCTACGACAAGTGTTGCATTGAGTAAGATTATGCGCTGTTTAAAAATAAGCAAGTTTCGAGTAATTGGAAAAGTAAAAAGTGCAATACTTGCGGATTTTCTGTGCAAAACTTTGGTTCAATAATAGACCTCTTCTTGTTTGTAAACAAATGACGTCATAATGTTCGACACTGGCACCAATTTGATAGAATTGAACTACTTTCAAAGATAGTGGTGAACAAAGTCGCGCACTAAAGCTACGGTCTTGAGGGGATTACGATGGTCTCTGAAAGGGAAGCTACCTTCGGTCCTACTTTTCTTTCCATAAGAGGCAGCGAACATGTGCCCATTCGTGGAACCCAGCTCTCCCTTTCCGATCTGTTTCGGTTTCAGTCTGTCTACCAACGTCATGATGATGTTAATCAAGTAGAGGTTTATTATTAGTGTACTTCAGGGTTGATTTTGCATTGCATGCTAACTGGTGCTCGCAGACGACGCTCTGACAAATTTCCAACAATATTCACGACGCGGCCAACGTACTTCACTTATCTCAATATGCGCAGTGCTGAGGCATCCGAGGAAACTGAAACGCGAGCACAAGCATAAGCCAGAAGCATGCAATGCGAACGCGTTCAAGGGAGATGTACGAGTAGTAGATGTAGTAGCGGATGCCAGCAAAACACATGAAGTGAGGCACAATTTCGCGAAGTGGAACAAAGACAATGGGGGAAAGAGGTGAATCAACTATAACTAAGGCTGTGGTTCTTGTGATTCATACAGCGCAGGTGGTTTCTTTCATTTCACAGTGATGCTCCACTTCTTTCCACAGTAATGCCTCCGTGTTCGTGTCGTGTCCTGCTCTTTCACTCAGGTGGATGTCAAGTCGAGGAAAAGCTGGGCTCCAGTAGGCGCGCAACGCGGCTGCCTGAAATGAGACGAGGATCATCCCTCATCACCGCCTCGGGCTCGCCGTTCTCATCTGGCAATTTGTCGTTAGCCTCTCCAGCGTCAACATATAGGGTCATGGACAAGCTGGCATTACTGGTGCGTATCAGTACTTTTCCTTGCGTCTGAAATTACATAAATAGGACATTCTGAGGGCATACCAGTCCAGGCGCATCTCTGATTCTCGATCTTTGAAAAACTAGATGGCACCACATTCGCAATGCCTTGTCACACTGTTCGCGTTCCAACTCCACAAATAATCCCTATTGTGCACGATTGCACGATGCACAAGCACAATGTACTGAATGTCGAGTGCAATGGGGGTGGAAGCTATGTGTCTTGTCAATGTTCAATGTAGTAGTTCAATGTACAATGTAGTTTGACGGGTTTGTTCAAGGCTTTCCACCTACCCGGCCACCCTCTTGCACTTGAGTTTCAGTACGTTGTGCTGTTTGGGCTTGCACCACGCTCCAGTATTTGCCGAGAGATAAAGTGTAGTTCAGACGGAACAAGCTGAGTTTGATTCGTGACGCGTTTCTTTTCTCGTATGAGTGTTTTTGTTATTTTTGTTTTGGTGTCATATAATTAGGTTACACTTACTTTTCTCAAGTCAGTGATGCCTGTAAGCGGTTGTGCAATTTTATTATATCTTCATATTACTCGAATACCTCAAACCTGTACTACTGCTTAATGTGTACTACGCTGGTGCACAAATGTTATCAGTTACTGCAGATGATAGTAATGGGCAATACACACAGAGATGGAGTTATAAAATTGGGGTCGCCAGCTATAAGTTCGAGCGCTAGTCGAATGCCAACTGAAAGTGCCATGAAGTGGTCATGGAGACGGTATTACATACGATCAGAACTCGCTTGTCAGGATGGTTTCTCGGGGGATGTCAACTTGCTGCACTTGCGGTTCTATAACATGCGACGGCATGTTTTCAGATGAGTGTTTCAAGTGCACACACTAATACATAAAAGGGAAGTTGATCTCGCTCATTTTTTAACCTATTCTTCAATTCGATCTTGATACAATTTGATATAAACTTTCGCATTTGCTGCCAAGGTCGAATTAAGTGAAGTTTATTGGGTTATCAAAGCCACTCGTCCTCGTCTGGTTCCTCTACCTTTATAAAGAATGGTATAGTTTTCCGAAGTCAGCTAAAAATTTAACACATCTTACCACTTTTCCATTAAAGGTTCCGTGCTGGGACCGAAACACCACAACAACAAACTGCAATTCACGGGAGAGCCATTTATGTCTGCATTAATAATCGAACTCTAATTGTCTGCTGCTGTGTGGCTAATGGATTTATATGGCCAACAACATAGGGCACTGCTGAGCTCGCGTGTAACAGAGAGGGATCACTTAGTTGGGGTCATCCCGCGGTCGCGCATTGCGAGTACACCCACATTTTACCCGCAGCGGTCGCGAATCCCTACCCGCAATTCGTGACGATATGCGGGTAACTGCGGGTACCCTCGAGTATTCTCGCACCCGTGCCCAGCTCTACATATTCTTTCCTGAACATGGTTTACACTGGTGGTGACATTAAAGCAAACTTGAGTCTTGTCCCAAACGATTTGCGGTATCTTTTAAGTGCATGTAAGTGCATATTTCATACGTTGCTGCATATTTCCCCTGCTCGTCACATATGACGTATCAATCTGAACCACATTTCGCATTGCAATCTGCCGATTAGACACTTGGCATCGTGTCGTCTTCTTGAGATTCCGTCCCTGCTGCGTCCACACCACTCTGATTGCGCTGAATGCAGACTGTGCCCTCTCTGTCTGCAACAGAGAGTATGGCGCGTTCTCTTGGCGCCTATCGTTCGTCCGTCGCTTTTACGTCGTTTCCTTACGATGCCAAGACCTAAGCCTTCAATTTCAGGCCTCTACAAGACATGGACGACAGAGAATCCAGATTTGTGCACCTACGGAAGGGCATTACTCCGCAGGATGTGCGAGAAGAAGGTAAGAGAGCATGGAACATTCAACTATATAGACGAGCAACACTTAAGTTTCCTCCCTTAACGTATACAAGGCATGGGCTTTCATGCATTAGGGAGGATTACGAACGAGAATCTTTCGAGCAAATAAGCGTAAGTGGGGCCTGCTTTGCGACACAATGTACGCGCAAGGACGCTTATTAACGACACAACATCAATGTCGTTCTTTAGTTTTTATTTGCTTCACAGAAATTCATTGTCACGGCTGGTTATGTTTCCTGACCCGATTCTTCCGTTATTTTTCTTTTTTTTTTCTGTCTCTTATAGGTCAGTGATGAGAGGAAGTTCCAGTTGGACCAGCATGTGAGGTCTCACATTTCTGAAAAAGCGAAGGGGAGCAGAACTTCAACAACCTCTACATTCCTACCCTGCGAGCTCGCGCCTTGAGAGTTTGACGAATTTTGTGCGGAAGACCTTTCTGAAGACTTTGTCGCATCTAATATATTCCGTGGTGCAAACTCGAAAATCCGATGTTAAGAAAATGCCTCGAGAAGTATACTCGCACGAAGATACCGGCAGAATCAACTCTCCGAAAGAAATACCTGCCTCGTTTGTACGAGAAAGCCGTGAATGAAACAAGGTCTTCCGTTGGGAACGGCCCAATGTGGCCTGCTGCGGATGAGACGACGGACGCCTGCGGTCGCTATGTAGCGCATCTGGTTGTTGGAAAACTTGACGATAATCGAAGGTCCAGAGGCCTTGTCTGCTTGCGAGTTGAACACTCGAGAAAACAAACCACGGCACCGTAGCCAGATTCGTAAACGATGCTCTCAAGGTACTCTCGCCAGATGGGGGGCGGAGAGAGAACTTCAGGATATTTTATGCAGGTGCAGCTGCGTACATGATAAAGGCTGGTGACACCACGAAAGTTTTCTATGCAAACCTTGTGCAGCAAAGTTAGGAGGCCAAAGAAGGTGTCAGTCGGGAAGAAAGTTTTTGTGAAGTCAAAGGGAAACATACCGAGCAATGATGCCAGACGTTCCCCTGCTCCCTGAACCTATTGCGTCACAAGAAGGGGAACCTGGCTGGAGGCAGTAGATCTCTACGCCGCTCACTTCGACACCCCGAAAGACGTGGTGAACACGTTTTGTTCCGAGGACAGCGGCGCTGTCGGAGAAGCACAAGCGCTCTTTGAAAAGCCGGTGCTAGCTGTGGAGATACAGTTAGTGAAAACGCACTTAGTCTTCCTTGCACGAGCCACCCGGAGGCTTGAAACGGGAGGCCTCCTGCCTGTCGAATCCTTGGATATGGTGAAAGGTGTACACGAGGGGCTCGCAAAGGTCGGTCGGCGATCTGTTTGCTTCGGTTCCTGACGCCACCCTACCGAGGGTTGTGCAGGCGCACCTTACTTTCAGTCTTCGTGTATGCTCCTCTCACAACGGGCGACGTAGGGAGGTCATTTTTGACAGTACTCAACGGTACCTGGCGGCAAACACTTCCTTCAACAGTTCATATCATCCAAACACGGCCTCCTATTATTATTATTTTTTTAAATATCCCGCTATAGTGGCCTTTCACTGCAACCCCAAGGTATCCAGTTAAAAAGCTTCATATACAGCTCGAGTTTTTACCGCATATATGACACATTTTTACTGCATGTTTTGACCAGGTTAAGTGCACAGATGCGTGCATGTTTCATTACTTTCACCGCATATGACGGAACGAGGCCATCGTTTTTCTTCTCACGTTATTACTAAGGTTGATGGGAGCTGCACTTCTAGTCGTTGCAATCTCCGGTCCCCCTTTCGGCACAAACAAAAAAAAAGTTCTCGAGACTGACGTCACAGCCCTTACTCTCTCATACTATACACAATAATCTCTTGGTGATTTCTCCTGAGATTTCATTCAGAAACTGTTAACAAATTGCAACGCGTTCCACAACAGATGCTCGTAACACATATGCTTCACAAAGGAATTAATCTTACAAGTCGTGACGTCTTGTAGAAATATTCTTTTATTTCTTTGGGTTGACTTATTCGTTTATGTCATCAGGTGAGGAGATGCAGGGCGTAAACGAAGCATTCATCATAAACAGAGGAAAGGAATAAAGAAAGGAACACAGAGGCAAAACGGAAGCAATGCAATGCATGCTTTTCATGGAAGTAAACACTGGTTAGCAGTTCAGAGCCATTGTATGGCTGTCACTTTGTTGTTTGTTTGTTTACGTTTCACATGTGTCACCACCTCTTTTTACCCTCTGCCTGTTTGTGAGTGAGAGTTTCATAAATGTGAAACACAAGTAAACTACGGCGGAATACAGATCGCATCGGAATAGCGTTCGCCTATCTGTGCATTAGCATGTGCTCCTTCAGATGTCTGCATCAAGGACATGCGACAGCCCAGGACTGGTGCACTTTAAAGTGTACGCGGCCTCTAAGCACTTGTATGGTCACCATCCCAAGTGTGTCGTGGCTGCATGTTAGGTCACAGGTTCATGCTCTGGCTGAACTAGCTCTAGCAGCGGCTTCTCTAACTTTGTGCGTTCGTGCTCTACAGCACAGAGGTTGCACTTGTATGGCTTCACATCCATGTAGGTCTTCTTGTTTCACTGCAGGTTTGTGCTGTGCCTCAGCTTTGCAGAACAGAGAACGCTCCTTTGTGGTTTCTCACTGCAGGCTGTCTGCTTGTGATATTCTACACGACAGGGACTGCACATGTTTCACACCGCAAGTTTGGGTTGTGGATGAACACTGCAGGACAGAGGTTGCAATTTTATGGCTGCTCAGCCGTGTGTGTCCGCTTGTGCTGCTGTAGATTCCCGTTGTAACTAAACTTTGCGTGGCAAACGTCACACTTGTATGGCTTCTCCCCCGTGTGTGTCCGCTTGTGCTGCTGTAGGGGCCCGCTGCGGCTGAACTCTGCGTGGCAGAGGTGGCACTTGTATGGCTTCTCGCCCGTGTGTGCTCTCTTATGCCGCCGTAGGTTTCCGCCCCAACTGAACTCCGCAGGGCAGACATCACACTTGTATGGCTTCTCTTCAGTGTGTGTTCGCTTCTGCTGCCGTAGGTGCACGCCCTGACTGAACTCCGCAGGGCAGACATCGCACTTGTATGGCTTATCTGCCGTGTGTGCTCGCTTGTGCTGCCGTAGGTGCACGCCCTGACTGAACTCCGCAGGGCAGACATCGCACTTCTATGGCTTCTCTCCCGTGTGTGCTCGCTTGTGCTGCCGTACGTGCCCGCCCTGACTGAACTCCGCAGGGCAGACATCGCACTTGTATGGCTTCTCTCCCGTGTGTGCTCGCTTGTGCCGCCGTAGGTGCGCGCCCTGACTAAACTCCGCAGGGCAGACATCGCACTTGTATGGCTTCTCTCCCGTGTGTGCTCGCTTGTGCCGCCGTAGGTTCCCGCTATGACTGAACTCCGCAGGGCAGACATCGCACTTGTATGGCTTCTCTCCCGTGTGTGCTCGCTTGTGCTGCCGTAGGTTTCCGCCCCAACTGAACTCCGCAGAGCAGACATCGCACTTGTATGGCTTCTCTCCCGTGTGTGCTCGCTTGTGCTGCCGTAGGTTCGCGCCCTTACTGAATTCCGCAGGGCAGACATCGCACTTGTGTGGCTTTTCTCCCGTGTGTGCTCGCTTGTGCTGCCGTAGGTGCCCGCCCTGACTGAACTCTGCAGGGCAGACATCGCACTTGTATGGCTTCTCTCCCGTGTGTGCTCGCTTGTGCCGCCGTAGGTGCCCGCCCTGACTGAACTCCGCAGGGCAGATATCGCACTTGTATGGCTTCTCTCCCGTGTGTGCTCGCTTGTGCCGCCGTAGGTGCCCGCCCTGACTGAACTCCGCAGGGCAGACATCGCACTTGTATGGCTTCTCTCCCGTGTGTGCTCGCTTGTGCTGCCGTAGGTTCGCGCCCTTACTGAATTCCGCAGGGCAGACATCGCACTTGTGTGGCTTTTCTCCCGTGTGTGCTCGCTTGTGCTGCCGTAGGTGCCCGCCCTGACTGAACTCTGCAGGGCAGACATCGCACTTGTATGGCTTCTCGCCCGTGTGGGCTCGCTTGTGCTGCCGTTGGTGCCCGCCCTGACTGAACTCCGCAGGGCAGACATCGCACTTGTATGGCCTCTTCTCAGTATGCTTCGCCACATGGTTGTCGTCACTTCGTGACCACGAGAATGAAGAGGGATAGATGTTGCACCCAGAACCCTTCTCTCCCATCTGTATATCCGTCGGAGGAGGAGTGGAACACTTTTCAGACTCATTGTGACACTCTGCAAACATGTGGCATTCGAGGCTGGCATTCGACATGCATGCGAGTGCACGTGGCTTGCTCTGGTCTCGATGTCGCTCAGCGGGTTGGTCATTCATAGTGAATAGTGCAGTGCCGTCGGGCTGCAGTTCAACTGTTGTTGTGCTGAACTGTGCACCTGAAGAAGCGCAACTAGAGTATTCTTGATCACAAGTGCCTTTAGGCTTGTCCTGAATATGGAGCGTATCAGTGTTCCCTCTTGCGTCTGAAATTTCACAAATCGGACATTACGACGGCATACCAGACAAGGAGCATCTCTGATTCTCGGTCTATGAAAAACTAGATGGCACCACATTCACAAAGCTTTGTCAGGCCGTTCACGTTCCGACTCCATAAATAATCCCCATTGTGTATGACTGAGGCCACGAGCTCAAAGCAACTCACACCACTCCGGTATTTGCCAAGGAGTGAAGTGTAGGACTATCGCACCGAACAATCTAAGCTCAATTCGAAACAGTCACAGCATTTTGTTTCTTTTCCTGTATGAATATTTTTGTTAATTTTTGTTTCAGTGTCGTATAATTAGGTTATGCTTAAATATGCACAGTTATATCTCCGCCATCATGTGACCCCGAATGTGCAGGAAGGGCTTCCGGGCCATTATGCGCATTTGACACAGCTAAGCCATTCCAGTGAAAACTAGCCAACGATGTACTAGCTCAACCGTTTCGAGTAGACTGGAAACAATCGTTCATATTTCGTTACTGGTGTGCACATAGAACGTAAGTTCTCTTTTTCGCCACTCTCGCAGTAGTTTCGGCTGAATTGCATATTAAAATTAGAGGGTGGATATTTTCACCCACGTGGGTGTTTCAGAATCTGTTAGACGTTAAGTACGGCTTGCAACTAGGTTGGTCCACTCAACCTGCCCTGTGCCCGCTTGTGCCCGAAATCACGATTTAAAAGTTAACCCCTTGAACGTTTTGAAAAATACCTAATTTTGTTCACTATATTTGTTTTTGTTTTTTTCCTTTGCAGTACGTGGCATTCCATAGAAGCTGGCACAAAAATTTCTGCTCTATGTAAAGAGATGGCCGAGGTGTTACATTCTGCAGAAAGGTGACAGAGAGAATACACAAATGTAGGAAGCTCAAAGTATTCGGTAAATTCAACAACACCCGAAATATAGAAATGCTTCGCGAATGCCCCTGAGAATGAATGGGGTCCAACGAAGAGCAGACGGTGGGACATTCTTTGTTGACACAACACCAGTGATGGCTGCTTGCTAAACCAGCCACACTGACATCGTCCTCTTTGCCCGAAGAACTCAGACGCGTAGAACTCAGACTCATTTCGTTCTTCGACAGTTCGAGGAAAGAACGAGTGTTGAAAGCAGTCAGTCCTGCACCGGAATGCTTTGAGTGTGCTCTGATGGCTTAGCCGTGTTGACCTAGGTACATGCAGAGTGATGTAGTACTGATGATGAATTCGAAGTTGACCACTGAGTAATTGAAAAAAAAAAAGGAACTGCAGCCGATGGGTCTTTCTAGCTCTCCCAGCGGCATTAAGTCACACCGTGCGTAAAGAGGAGTAACTGAGGTGTGACAACAGTACGACTTGAAAATAAAACGTAACGCTCTCCTTTGAACGGATTCAAGAAGTCGGATATATTCGCATTGGTGTAAGGGTCCCAGAAATTATCACTATATTCCAAAATAAGACGGACTAATGTTCTGATAGCTGTTAACGCAGTATGAGCTGTGCATTCACGAAAATGACGTTTAAGAAACCATAATTTATTGCCATCCTTCTTCGTTATGTATTGGATGTGCATATTCCAGAGCAAGTCTGATGTAAGAGAAACGCCCAGGTATTTGTATTCGGAGACCCTCGAGAGATTCGTTGAGTTAATACAAAAATCGAAGGTGAGCGGTCTCCTTTTGCGAGTGGCACTCATGACCACACACTTCTTTATGTTAAGAGGTAACTGCTTAGTCTCACAACAGTCTGATATTCTCTGCAAACAATTATTTAAACTTGCATAGTCATCACCGCCATTGATCTCTCTATAGAATACACAGTGATCGGCAAAAAAAAGTTCACTTTAATATCGATACCCACGCTAACATCATTTATGAAAATTAAAAAACACAAAGGACCCAGGACCGAGCCCTGGGGGAACACCGGGTGTAACTGTTACGAAGGACGAGCCGGCGTTATTCGCGTGGACAAATTGTTTTCTACTGTAAAGGTAATTGGAAAACCAAGTATAAAGTTCGTCTCTTATAATTTCCTTCAACTTTAATAGTAATCCTGTGAGAGACTCTATCAAATAAAAGTAACGCCAACTTGTCAACGAGCGTCTACAACTTTAGCAAGATCATGGGTTGTGTTCACAAGCTGTGTCACTGCGCTTAGGCAGTGGCGAAAGCCATGTTGACAGGTAGAGAACAAATTCTTACCTTACAGATATTTGGAAATATGCTTATATACGACATGTTCTAATTCCTTACTACGTGTGCTCAGAAGGGATATCGGCCGGCAATTTGCAATGTTTAGTTTGCAACCTGTTTTAGGAACTGGAACAACCTTGGCTATCTTCCCGTCGTCCAGGATCTCCCCACGTGTTAGAGATACGTTGGGATTAAGAAGGTACTTGGTTCCCCACTCGGCGTACCGAAATTAATGCATACAGTGCAATTTTTTATTGAAATTTATGTCTAATCTAATCTGTCTAATCTTATTACAGTGTCACACGGGCAATCTCCACTGAGGCCAAAGTCCATCGAAAATGCGTGTGACGCCATCAAGCGGGTGATGCGTCAACTTCTCAATGAGTGTTGGATCCAATGTTTTCTGGTAGGTTGACACATTACATGCTAGGGGGGCCTACCTGCATCTTCAATGGTCATCAATCTCGATGGTCATTGAAGACGGCCCTTTGACAGCGGTATTCGTATTAGTGCGTTCAGCTACAGCATTAAGAGTTTAAGCTGATTTTGAGAATTACAAGGTGTCCTGGCAGTAGTTTAAGCTCACATCATTTTATACCCAGAGCGCACCGTCGCACACATTCTAGATTGGGGCAGTCCGCTGAGCATGCCGTACCATCAGCACTTGACGTTTGTGATCATGATGTTCATTTGCAGCCGAAAAATTCACATTAAGGGAGAATGACTTCTGCGTAAGACATTACAGAACGTTTGTTCGCACAGCGCGCAGAAACGGCATAAAATATCGTCAAAACAGAAGTACTGGCGTGTTCTCCTTGTATTATACCGTTGTCAATGACACATTTTGAATAATTCCAGGACTATCCGTTGATTTGTATCGAGCCCGAATTAGCGAGTATTTTAGTGCACGACACTCTATCCAGATGGCAGCACACTTTCGATTCGCACCAAACTTTAATTTATCAAAACTCAACAACACCAAACTTATGATGGTAGTTTAGAGCGTTCACTTGTCTTGTGCGAACAAGAAACACCCATAGATTTCTGAAGAAGTAATTTCCCCTTAATACAAATGCTATTTCATCTGTTTCAGCGTTGGTCGACGTTGTTTTCTTAGTGTCATCGCCGCCATCTTGCAAACCCAGAAGCGGCAGTGCGAATAGCGAGAAGGAGAGGGTGAAAGGAAGCCTCTGCACCAACCCTCCTTCAAGTGTGTGTGTAATCATGTTCGCGAACGGTAGACAAGTGTGTGCGTTGTTGATCTCTGTCACCGAGACTCACTTTGTCCACACCTGAGACCGATCACAATGTCTGCCTAATCTCGATTGCGCGCGCGATGTGGATCCTGCGTCGGTGCGTTTTAGGTATCACACTTGATTCCTTCAGTCACATGCATGGTTACCTTTCGCAGTTAGAAACGCAACATATGCGGTGAAATTCTGCAAAAATTGCCGTAATGCGAAGTTGGATAAAGCATTGCCGTGTATGCACAGCCAACTCTGCCAATTTTCCTCAGGGAAGGGCATCTTTGAGAGCTTAAAAGTTTACCCCATTTGATTACGATACTGACTGGTACACGAAATCTGATAGCTGTCGTCCAAAACAAGCTTTGTGCAAAATCGCCAGTTCGGATCACATCAACGAAGAACGGCACAGGTAGGACACTGTCAACGAAAAAGTAGAACATGCGCGCCTTTGTTAAGAGTGCTAAAGCATTTTGCCCAGTTCTAAAGCTGCATTTGAGCGGAAAGCTTTTTCCCAAGGACAACATACCCGGTGATTCAATGTAAGGCTCTCCATCCCACGCATCCTTTGAGACTGATGACTTCCTCCAGTACTCGTCATCCAATGCCATAGACATCATCATTCTCACAGTCTGAACTGCATCGTCCAGAAGGACGCACCTCAACCGCGGACATTCCATTGACGCGCGTTTCGGCGGCGACACGTAACCGTCTGCCAACTCAAGTTTGGGAAGTCCTCAGAGTACGTGCAACTTCAGGTCGATCCGCCTTCTTTTCCTTTCCTTCTTTTCCACACCCGGGAACCACAGACGCCATTGTAGCACAAAGCGAACAAGAAAAAAAAAAAAAACGTAACACAAAGCTTAAGGGGGATAGAACAATGTGGAGAGGGAGCATCCGCCTGTACTTCTATCGAGCTCCATCTAACACCAGCCGATAATGTCCCGATGTGTTTTACTGACGACCTACTAGATTATAACGACCACGTCATATGCACCCCTTCCAAGCGCCGCGTTTTTGGAAGGTAGCGGTAGCGCAGCTCATCGTCAAAGTTATTGCTTCCTCAACTTCTACAATACTTTGTACATCAGCTTAACTTCGTATTTCTGTACAAGCTGTGGATATTCCACAGATGTTTCATTCTGAACTTGAGTATCATCTTCAATCTACGTGTTTTCATAGGAGCTATTGCTGTCGTCTGCTACGGTAGTCGTTCGTACGCTTCTGCACGTTAAGAATTCAAATTTTCATCTTCCAATCGTGATGCAGATCTCGCGTGCC